>NC_079164.1:61339596-61392096 GCF_947568905.1 Ostrea edulis
GAATCGGATGTTGAGGATAAACAGAACACAGATGATTCTAACAGTCCTACTTCACCTGATAACGAGGATGATTTAAACAGCCCTTCATCTCCCCAAAACAAAGATGATTTAAACAGCCCTTCATCTCCCCAAAACAAAGATGATTTAAACAGCCCTTCATCTACCCAAAACGAAGATGATTTAAACAGCCCTTCATCTCCCCAAAACAAAGATGCTATAAACAGTCCTACTTCTTCCCAAGATGAGGAAGATTCAAACAATCTCGCTTCTCCCCATAATGTGAATGATGAAAATGTGACAAATCCAAGTAAAGATGATATAAATGAAGAAAAAGGTGATGTATGGGAAGGCATGGAGGAAGGGCATGGAAATGAGGAAGAAGAAGCAGATGAAGGTGCAAAAAGTGAGTCCAATAAAGAGTCTGCAGCTGATGGTAATACGTCTGCTCCAAGTTACGAAGAAAATCAAACTGAAGGAAATTCCTCTGAAATTGAAAGTGAGCAAAAAGATGAGAATGAGGAAGTGAATGAAAATTTGGAAGATAGTCAAACAGGGAATGACACGTCTCAGGAGAGTATTGAAAACACACACTCTGGTAGGACTTCATTTGAAAATACAGCAGAAATTTCAAATCAAGATGAGTTGCAAAGTAGTCTTGCAGATGATATGCAATCTGTTGGTAGTGTGGAAAATGACAAGATTCTGTCCCCAAATATGTTATCTCAAGTGGAGAATAGTAATATGGAAGGACTAGAACCACAAACAGAAAGTGAACCCATTCCTGTCAGAAACATTGAAGGAAGTGATATTGAGAGTGATGAAGACATGAACGGATGGGATGAGGAACAGAGCAAACAATCGGTTGAGGAAGAGGAAATGGTTACTGACAGTATAGAACACACAGTTAGAGAAAATGAGGATTCTATGGATGTGGATGATTATTCAAAGGAACATTTAGTGACGGGAACGGATGAGGTGTCAAGCGACGACGAAAATGAAACTTTGTCAAATAAAGAGCCTCAGTCTGATGCAAGTCAAGGAAATGAAGTAAGAAAGAGAGAAAATGATGAGGAAATTGTGGGGAAAATTAAAGTTGTGGATAATCCTCTGTCTCCTGCTGAGGACATCAGTGATAGCGAGGCAGGTGAACTGTCTGATGATGAGGAAGGTGGAGAAAAAGAAGAATACGGGGATAAAGATGATGATATTGATGATTGGGATTTGGACTTGACAAAAAAAGGTGATAATGTACAAAATGACAGGCCTTTCGCAGAAACTGAAGATATAAATAGTCCTGAAAGTGACCTGGCAGAAAGAGAGAAAACGCCTGTAAGGGATTTAGAATCAGCTGCATCCCCAATTTCTGAGGATGGGAACTTGTCTGACATTGACATGGATAAGAGGAGGCGTGAAATGTACAATGACATATCAGATGAGGAGGAATCTTTCAGTGATGATGAGAAAGTGGATGTTTATAAAGTAGACAATGTGGTCAAAGAAGCAATCCGTACAAATGAGGGGACTCATAAGAGGACAGAGGTGAAGAGAGATAGGAATATAGAGAAATTTCATAGTCAGAGCAGCATGAGCGAGGAGCAAGTGGAGTTGGATTATGATGAGGAAGTTGGGGATGAGGATGGGCGTGGTCATGAGGACAAAGAGAAAATGGACGAAAGCAGAGCTGGGGAAAATGAAGTGGAGAAAAAAGAGACTGAGGAGGTTAGCAGATAATTTCATTACTTATGTAAAGGTTTGTCTATTCTTCATCCTGAAGGGAAACATTGTTTTAGTCTGATTTTTTTTAAAGTAGATGTTATCCTCACCATGTCTGTCTGATTAAATAAGACATAGTGAGGACAGTTACTGTAAATGTGTACATCCCCATCATTTGAAGAAAAGAAAAAATCTTGAAAAAAAATCTTAAAATCTCTTTGATTTGTGAAAAAAACCAAGGGCTTCACCCATAATAGACTGGATTAAAAACTAAAAGTTAATTAAGTATAAAATAGAAGGACAGGCAAATTTGGTACAGGACTACTACTGTAACTTACATGGTTATTTATCCTTTGGACCAATGAGTTAAAATGCTAAGCTGTACTCAATAATTTTCTATATATTTCACTTGATTCTGACATTTGAGATCAGATGGCAGATTTATTTACCATTATGACCTTCATATGATCTTGTATAGTGATCGCAAGGTCAAAGTACTAGCAAAATTTAGATAATCGTTAGCAAGATCTTGTCCTCACTCTGTCTTTCGTATTAATTTATCTAAGATTCTGATATTTGGCATGTAGATGCATTACCATATGAAGATGTGCCATTTACTATTTTGACCTTACATCCTGGAAAGTCAGACGACAAGTAAAAGTTAGCCAATCTTGTCCTTACCATCTTTTTAACATACTATGTTGATCCGATATTTGGTATTTATAAATAGATGCAGTTTCTGATTCAAAACATGTGATTGAAGAAAATATTT
Source organism: Ostrea edulis (assembly GCF_947568905.1). Taxonomy (NCBI): domain Eukaryota; kingdom Metazoa; phylum Mollusca; class Bivalvia; order Ostreida; family Ostreidae; genus Ostrea; species Ostrea edulis. Next base: position 61,342,082 of record NC_079164.1, read on the forward strand.
TAAAGATTTGTTGAAATTTGAATTTGCCAAAAAAATTCATTATTTGTATATCCAGTTATGTCCACATCCAATCAATTGATGATCAGTATGTCTAGTTCTGATCAGTTCTCTTGTGATTGAAGAGAAAAGAAGTAGGTACAGTTTCTAAAGTCATTTGGCCCAAAATATCGATGATTCCACATGGAGCTCAAACTCTGGCATTCAAATAAGGAATGGATTAGCAAACCCAAAATCCGCTCAGTTTGATCAGCAAAATGATTTGTGTCATATGACGAGAGCAAGAAGTTGGCATAAAATTGCAAACATGCCATTTTCAATGAAAATATCCACAAATTTGGGTGGTTTTCTTTTCATAAAACATACAGCGCATGCGTCAAGCAAATTCATATTCAAGTATGTTTTTCATCTTAAAATAATACACAATATATATCATTTTCATTTTGCTCGACAAATGCGCACATCTTTTCCTGAGCAATAATTATAGGTTATAGACTTTGTATGGGAAAATATAACGACCGAGTTTTTTGGTGCGTAGACGGACCGAGCTTGCGAGGTCCGTTCGCGACAAAAAACGAGGTCATATTTCCCATACAAAGTCTATAACCTTTTTATTATATACTTTCAATTTCATTTAGAAACTAACAATAATTTTATTTTTAACAATAACTTTATCGGTTTAACTGAGTAAAAGATGAAAAACACGAAAAATTTGAAAATTAACGGCGTAGAAATTTGATTGTGATGTAATGTTTGCAGGCCGGAATGTTTCCGGGCATATATCGTGTGATATATGCCCGCAAACTTTTAAAGAAAAAAGAAGAGATGAAATTGAAAGTATATAATAATCTGTATGACATTTGACAGTTTTCAAACTTATTTTGAAAAAAGTCGGGAAATGTCTTAATCATGATGTCATAATGCTATCCAATTAGGAATATCATTCTGATTTTGTTGACATAGTATACCTGACATATATTTTACTTTCTTAAAACGCTGATTAAGGTTAATTCCAGACACATTTTATAGAGAGAAAATTTTTGGCCATTTTTATGTGTACAATCGCATCTTGTTCTTTCAGATTGGATAAAATTTAAAAAAAAAAAAAAAAATTGGGGGAAAAAATTATTAATCTAAATAGTTCGAATTTTCATTATAATCATATCTAATCGGTTTTATAACATTGGTGTTATTTGAAATTTTCTAGAAATTTTAAACTGTTTCCATTATAACCACATCTAATAGATTTTATTACATTGGTGACTGATTTCTATGTTAATAGAATATCCAAACTTTTTGAATTTCGTTACAACTGCATCAGGTCAATTTGATAACATCAATCGGTATCACTGATTATGAACATATGTCAGAATGAAGTGAAAATTTCAAAGATAGTCCCTGATGAAATTAAGACTTTTTAAAAACGTTAAACTGTTTGAATTTTCATTATAGCCAAATCCAGTTAATTTGATGAATTGACAATGTTCTATCTAATAGTATCTATAATATCAAATTTGTGTGCAAACAATAGGTATTTATGGCTTTATAAAGGGGGATCTATATGCTTTAGTCCACTAAATCTGTTCCTAGTTTCAAATACCATGTTCTGAATTTATTTTATTTTCATAGGGTGAAGCACAATCTGATGATGGTGAATTGGATGATGTAAGTTAAACTGATATTGTGTTTCACTAATACCACATTACATAAAGTTTAATTTTCAAACAAAAATAGAACTTTTAGAAAAGAAAAAATATACATGTACATGATTAAATTAAAAAAACACCAGAATATAGTTGTGTTTTTAGATTTATTCTGAAAGAGAATTAAGATGTGGATTTTATTGGGGGCATAATATTAACCACATGTTCATTGATAGGATGAGGATTGTGAGGAGGGGGAGATCAGGGAACCAGGGACTAGGAAACCATTCATTCCACCAATCTGTCGATTCTTTACTCGTGGGGTCTGCACTTGGGGAAACAACTGCAGATTTATTCACCCTGGAGTTAATGATAAAGGTTAGTTCTTAAAAATTCTGCTGAACTATTTTCGTTAATTACAAATATGTATGTATATTATGCAAAACTACATGTAAATAAGTATTCCATGAGGGAGAACTTTTCATGCAAGTATTCCCCAACATATCAGTTGCTTTGTTTTGCACTATGTAATGGATTATATATCGACATCACAGAGGTTGTACATTTGTGTACACTAAACATCCATGTCCTCAGAGGGCAATCGGTGATTTTCTTTTTTGAAAGGGCTACCTTTTGCATTTTAAAAGATATCAAAAGCATAGATGACTTTGTCAATGTACATAATGTTATACATTGTTTAGGTAACTACAGGATGATAGAGCGGTCAGAGTTTGGACCATCCAATTATGGACAGGGCAGCGGTCCTTGGCAAGGCCCAGGAGAGGTACTATATCAACATGTGTACTATTGTCAAATACCACTTGTTTTCCAAAGCTTTCATTCTTCCAACAACGGTAAATTTTATTTTATACTGTAGAAACCTGCAACTGAGGACATTGAGGAAGAAGAGTTACCTCCACCTCCCATGCCCCCGAAAGTAGAAACAGCCTGGGAGAGGGGACTGAGACATGCTAAGGAGGTGAGTGGTCATGCAACTAGAACTTGCAGAATAACATTGTATGTGTACAGAAGTCATTATATTGTTTATAGAGGGAGTGTTAATAAGATAAGGGCTATTTTGTTGCAGCAATTGAAGAAAGCTAATATGAGAAAAGAGCAGGAGACAGATTTTGAGCACAAACGATTGAATTTATCTGTGGAAGAAGAGAGGGAACTTAACAAAGAGAATGACCGCTACAAGAACGTGCACAAAGACCCATATTATGACCAGTGAGTTAATTACATGGAGAGCCCTGATTGAGAAAGTACTCTGTGTCTGTACAATGATCTTTTTCATTAAAGGGATTTTAATCACAAAATTTATGTTTTTAAGATATATATGATATATTCCTTTGATGTGGACAAGACATGCCTCAAACATTTTGTAAATTTTTCATTGATTGTGTACTTTAAAATTATAAATCCAGGATATGCATTTTTTTTTTTTAGATCCAATAATTTTGTGTCTCTTTAGTCCCAAGATTGTGCGTGGAGTACATAATAAGTGTCTTCATAAAAAATTTGTTACATTAACTTGCCAAAATATTCAATGATTATCCAAGTACGAGTGCTAATCACCCCTCGAGAAAGCACCCCTTGACTACGCCTCAGTTGACAATGGTTTTCTCAGGCAGGGTTTGACATTTACTTTCTTGAGCACTAGACCAGTCGGGCTACTTCAAATGATTTTTACTAGACCTGACCTTACATCCACTAGCCCTGATCAACTTTCCAGAGAAAAGAAACCCTGATGGTTTCTCCATATTTAAGTACTTAATTCAAATGACAAACGTTAAGTTTAAACTATAACGTACTTAATTGTCTCAAAAACATCTTTAGTCTCGTCATTCAATGTGATGCTTTTAATTTCAAACGCATTCTTTAAATTCTACTCGGCACAGAAATTCTTTAGTCTTTTGTTAGAATAAAATGACCTCAACATCTTTTTCAAAATTTCTTTTTCATAAGCCCTGCTTTGTTTCTTCCCAATCTACTCCTCTTTTTTTTTCTCGGAACACCCTTCCTTGAGGACGAGAAGTCGACACATTCCCGCACATGTGTCAACAACGAAAAATGGCTATTTACGATTTAATTTATTCATTTGATAAACACGTTCTTATATTCAATTAAAATAAACTGTTTTGTTTTTATTCAAATGAAAATAAAACAGTTTATATCTATTTATCCGAAATATAACTTTACACCCATTAACAAAGAGTAAATGTCGTAAAATATCACTTCCGACAGCGACTTATAGATTAGAACTAAAAATAGAGATTTTGTCATCACGCGGTTCAAAATTGCTCGCAAACTCTTTACAGTTATTTTTTTAAGTTAAAAATAAGATATCTTATGGTTTAAAATAAAGTTTCTTGTTTATTTGTTCAACATGACCAGTCGGACTAGTGAATCGACATTTTACCCGACCGGACCTATCATTTAGTAGACTTGGTCGGTCGAACGTGCCTTAGTGTCAAACCCTGTCAGGGTGGAAATTTTCAATGTTACCCTCAACTACATGCAATATTTATATAATATCAAGTCATTGATCTTATTACTCATCGAATTTAAACTGAAGTGTGACTCCAGAACCATTCATTTCTAATTCCAAGAATTAATCAATGACCTAAAAAAATTTAATGTGCAAGTACTTCAATATTTTTAGAAAGCAGGGAAGATGTACTGTTTTCATTTTTTAAAGAATCCCCCCCCCCCCACACACACACACACACTTTTTCCCATCAATTCAAAACTTACATGTATTCTATAAAGAGTTGGATTTTCCCATACTCATGAATTTTCAAGATGACATAAGAAAATTTGATGTCTTGCTTGTTACAACTAATTCATAGACATTAGTGTTAGCTATGATGTTTTTTTGTATAAACACAATAAATAAATGTCTTGAGGCTAACCATATGAATATTATAATATCATAATTATAAAAATTTCAGATACGATGATGAATATTATGACAAGCTGCCTTCTAAGCGGTCACCTAGTCCTATAGGTTGGCAGCATGGTCAATATGAAAACTTCGAGGTCCGCTGGACGAGGGAGCCAGAGTGGGTACCACCACCTCCAGTGCCTCATTATCACAGGGTAAGGTTCTTGTCATCAAGTGTACCATGTCATGCTGAGGTGTGCATGAAAGTATTTGTAAATACTGTATGTGTAACTTCATTATTTTAACTTTGTTGTGCTACAGTTTGTACAGTTTAATTATAACCAGTGCAACATTCACAGTTGAAAAAAAAGGTTATTAACTTATTAGTACAGCATTGTTTGAAGTTGCTAACTGGAATATTTTTTTTTATAGGAACGAGAACATCAGAAGTTTATCAGGGAGCCATTTCCTGTCCGACACCCAGCAGAAAGGTATTGATATGGGAAAACCAGTTAGATTACTTTCTAAAGATATAATAATTCTTGCATGTAAATGATTTGAATACAAAGAGGAAAACCTACAAACTGATTGTGGTATTTGTATCAGAAGGTTTGAAAGGAAACCAGCCTCACACAGAAATAAACAATGGGTGGAGGAACCCCCACCCCGGGAGACAAGGGAAACTCCGATACACAGGCACACAGCTGACGTTTGGCATGACCCGTGGAGAAGGTGAGAGAACTCATTTCAATTCGCAACTTGTTTTAAAAAGAACCATTTAAATGGCTATAAACTGCTACACATTTTAATTTTTTAGGTCGAAGTCGCCAAAAAAGAAACCCAGAGGTTCCAGAAGTAGATCACGGGGAAGGCGACGATCCAGACGATCATACAGTTACTCATCTTCATTTTCATCAAGGTACTTGAACATGAAGTCAATTGGATTTTGTGCAGATGGCATTAATGCAATTTCAGTTTTTTAAAAACATAATAAGATAAGTATGTAATTTTATATTATTTGTTGACAGTTCATTTTCCGGTTCATCACGTTCAAGGTCAAGGTCATCATCCTATAGTTCATATAGCAGTCGTTCTTCAGGGAGTCGTACCTCATCCAGTTCAAGGTGAGTTGCGTAAAAATCCAGTACTGGGTAGAACTTGATGACAGCTAGCTGTAAATGTCTCTTGAATCTGGTACAGTAAAACATAGTTACATCAAACACTTTCAGAATGATTTCATGCTTACAGTGAAGTGATTTTTATTCCATTTAGTTCTAAAACATATGAACTTTTCATATATATATCTCATTCTGTTTATAACAAAAATAAATTGATTGTTCCCAGCAATTTGCTATAAAGCATGTTTTACTGTATTTGACATTTATAATTACTCTTTCATTCTCAGATCTCCAACCAGATCACCACTTAAACATGCAGGAGGTCCACAAGGCAGACAGCCTCAAAACAGACAACCACAAAACAGACAACCACAAAACAGACCGCCTCAAAATAGACCACCTCAAAACAGACAGCCTCAAAACAGACAGCAACAAAACAGACAGCAACAAAACAGACCGCCTCCATTTAAAGCAGAGTGAGTACCCTTAGACATGTCATAGTGTGTATTTGGTCTACAAATTTCAACAAATTATGTTAATTTTGCAAGTGATCAGAGAGAATGATGGATCACAATTCTTAAATTTTCATTTTTTTTTGTAGTAGTGGAAAGCCAAGAAGTGCCGTATCTGGTCCACCAGGACTACCTGGACCAATCAGACGACAAACCAGTCAGAATCAAGGTGGTCCTCAAGGTAAACTACCATCTGCAGGTCCACCATTAGATAGACAGCGTTCCCAGCCAGGGATACAAGGAGGACCCCCACAAGAACCTGATCGTGGTAGGACTCCCAAGAATAAAGCTGGGCCTCCACCTCCACTGCAGCCACCACAGCGAGTTCCACAACCACAACGGTAACCTTGGTTATGTACATTCTATTGCATTATCACTTTTGAAATCAAAGAAACAGTCTTCTCGCTAACTATGTATATCATGTTTATTTTATATATATCTAATCAAATGATTTGAGAGGTCATATTAAACACACAGAAAGTATTTGACCAGAGAAATACAATTTTATGTGCTTTTATAAGTATGGTTAGAGATGTACAAATGCAAAATACAAATATATTACATCATGACCCACTCAAGAAGGTACAATGTAGCATAGACTAAGATAATAAGGTCATATTTTCATGAAAAGAGTTAAAATGTGAAATACAATTTTAACAACTCTACGGTTATTTCTGTACACAAGTTCTGATTGCATGAAGTAAAGAGAAAAAATACAGCATGGGCTAATTGTTTTCAATGTGGGTGCCTAAATTTTTCACTTGGGGTTCCACTTGGCTCCTAAAAATTTCAGATTTTTATCCCAGAGCATGCTATACTTTGTGGCATAGCATTCTGTAGAGGGTACCCAGTTTGTGTCATAGCATTATGTAGAGGTACCCAGTTTGTCATAGCATTATGTAGAGGGTACCCAGTTTGTCATAGCATTATGTAGAGGGTACCCAGATTGTGTCATAGCATTCTGTAGAGGGTACCCAGATTGTGTCATAGCATTCTGTAGAGGGTACCCAGTTTGTCATAGCATTATGTAGAGGGTACCCAGTTTGTCATAGCATTCTGTAGAGGGTACCCAGATTGTGTCATAGCATTATGTAGAGGGTACCCAGTTTGTCATAGCATTATGTAGAGGGTACCCAGATTGTGTCATAGCATTCTGTAGAGGGTACCCAGTTTGTCATAGCATTATGTAGAGGGTACCCAGTTTGTCATAGCATTATGTAGAGGGTACCCAGTTTGTGTCATAGGAAAGGGGATCCTTTGAGGACTTCTCTTAATCAGTCTTTATTACAATTTTATCTATTCACTTCATATTATTTATATATTCTCTCATATGCACAAAGAGGACAATATTTGTGATACTAATAGTTGTAATACTTTAATAGTTGTAATATTTTAATAGGTGTAATACTTTAATAGTTGTAATACTTTAATAGGTGTAATACTTTAATAGGTGTAATACTTTAATAGTTGTAGCTTCCCGATGTTATGTGAATACAAGATTCATGAGGTTCAGCATCATGAAAATGTAAAATTACATATGCTCTAATCCAACAGAATTTAAGTCTATCTAAATTGGGGATCATGAAATAAAACCTAAACTTTCATTTTGCAAGGATGGCTTCATGTGAATATTACTAATACTTGTTTAAATAAAGAATCGACATTACTCATCTTTAAACATTTGTATTTCCAGACCTTCAAGACAAAAAAGAAGACACAGCAGCAGCAGTAGATCACGGAGCAGGTCCTCCTCATCTGGATCCTCGCGGTCCTCCAGTGCCAGCAGTGTGTCCTCAGTCAGCAGTCACTCTTCAAGCAGCTCATCTGGAAGTGCTGACTCAGAGCACCTTTATCGAGGTGTGGGTGGAGCCAAGGAAGGGTCACCTGTTTCTCCAAAGAAGAAAAAAGGTAAGAAGCATTTTGCTAAGTGAAAGTTTGATAGTTTTATTAATTTCAATGGGCATCATGATTTGTGATTTTGCCAGAAAATGGGATTTTGTTGGACAGCGCTTTTGTTAATTAAAAATGGTATGTGTATATCATTGATCACGTGACTCTGGTTTTCCATCCTGCTCAACCAAAAAAACATTCAAAAGTGGTATTCAATAAATAATGTTAAGAAACAACAGAACATTGTGCAGATAAAAAGCATGTTAAAGTAAGAAAAATAGGTCAGGAAATTGTCAGTAATACAAACATTCGAGCTTTTCTTGGGATCATTCTTGCAGAAACTGAATTTGATAGTTTAGTTATGTCTATGTAAATATATTTGCAGTAAAGACAGCCAAAGGCCTTGAGCCACCAGCTAATAAAGTAGAGAAGAAACCCACAACACCAATGGGCAGTAGGTCCTCCAAAGGAAGCCGCAACGAACCTAGTCAAGCTCCAGTAACCTCAAAACCTAAAGACCCACTGAAGGTGGTGGGGTCCAAACAGAACATAAAGTTAACTCTACTAAATAAGGTAATAATGGGAGTATTTACCTTTTATACATACCTGTATATCCGTGAGTCAAAGTGTGTTGAAAGTCTTTGGCATGAGTATTTGTTTAAAGCTGAAATGGTACCAGTTTATTGTATTAAAGATTGAAGTTACCACACATGATAATTTCTGTGTTTGTTGAATTTAAAAGCCTGCAGAGAAAGAAAAGCCAAGTGGGTTGGGGTCGAAGAAAAGACCATCAACAGATTTGGATGTTCCTCCTGCCAAAAGACCAGCCATTGCAGTTCCATCACAACCAAAACCAGGTAATATTTTGTGCTGTCATCGTTCATATTTTCATTGGCAAAATTGGGTTCTCAAATTTTAGTGAAGTGATTCTCGAACATATGAATACATACTTGTATCTAACGTAACATCTGATTTTTGAATAAAAGTTTCATTTCACTCTGTGATGATTTAATCATTATGGAAGTTTTTTTTATTGTTGACATTTCTAAAAATTTTAAGTGTTTATTTCATGGAAATGACTTGATGAAAAGATATGTAAGGGGAAAGTGACTGTAAGCCTGTAGCTTTGAATAGAGCTTTCTTGAAGATGACTGGATCAGAGTAAAACTTGAAACTAATTGTATTTATCATGCATATTACAAATCTATTTTGACAGTCATTTTGAGTTCATTATCCAAGTTTTGCTGGACATTCATGTAATTTACCTCTATCTGTACACCCATTTTATTTAGAAAGATGGAAAATAATTTCATATTTATCTTGCAGACAAGAAAGTGAAGAAACCGGATAAGCCTGTCAGTACAGCTCCTCCTACTCCACCAGTAAAGGCAGCTCCTCCTCCCAGGCCAACTCCAGCCACAAAGAATCCTCCTAAAGGGCCCCAGGCAGTGGCTCCTCCCCCCAAAGAGAAGAAGAGCACATCGTCTCGTCGAGAAGAGCTCCTGAAGCAGCTGAAGGCTGTGGAGGATGCTATTGCTCGCAAGAGATCCAAGATGAATTGATAAAGTGGGACATAGGATTTTAATCTCTATACAGATCATGGCATTTTTTCTTTAATAAATTAAAAAAACTCCTTTTTATTATATGGAAAAAAAAAACCCATGTTTTTGGAACATGAATTCACTTATCTATTTATGGTGTTCACATCACTGCAAACTAGTTATATTTGAAACTTTTATGAATGGAAGTTTGATTTATTATGAATTTTTTGGGAAAATGGTCGTTTTCACCATGCATGCTTGTTGAAATGTGTGATGTGTACATTTTTCTAAAGAGAAGATGATAGTTCTTTGAATACAGAGTGCATTTTATGATTGACTGTCCAAAAGAGTTGGAATAGATATGGTGATATTTTTTCTTGCTACATGGCACATGACATACTCTATGGTATAAGATACATGTAGATATATATTTTCTAAGTTCGATGGAGATTGTAATTTTTGAGACGAATGTTCTGCAGATGATTACATGTATATGTGTGCTAGTTTACGTATTTATTGTTTATTACACTATCGCCTTTCGCAGCTATCGAATGTAGCGGTGGTGTACTGTAGTAGCGGTGGTGTACTGTAGTAGCGGTGGTGTACTGTGTACATATTCACTGCTCAGAATTCCCCGTTTTACATAGAGCCACTGTGAGAGTACATATTCACTGCTCAGAATTCCCCGTTTTACATAGAGCCACTGTGAGAGTACATATTCACTACTCAGAATTCCCCATTTTACATAGAGCCACTGTGAAGAGAACATATTTTAATCATGGTGAATTTTCATACAAGAAAATAGTGGAATGGTAGTTTTACTCAATCAAACCTTAGAATAACTTTTAAGCTTGGAAGAAGAAAAAACCATGATCAGTTAATCCGGGTTTTTGTTGTTGTTTTCTTTTAGTACATATGCTTACTTATTCAAATGATGTCAGTGAAAGGAGATATGAATGTTATTTACATTTATTATGGTTTATGTGCTGAAACATCACTAGTACAGAAATTTTGATTTCTTGATGTTTACTTTGATTTTTGATATACATGTATTACATCTGTCGATGTCTGGAGATGATTCAGTTTCAGGATATTGTGCAGACATTGTACAAATACTAGTATTATGAAATAAAGTCAATGATTTGATTTTCTTGTTTTAATACATTCAAGGTTTGGATTAGAGATACTCTTTTGGACAACTAGGATAAGATATCCTTTTATGTTATGCAAATGCCGTTTATGTGTAGTACAGGTCCTAGGGTACCAGACTTCTTTTAAAATTTCATAAAATACCATATAATGTTTTTTATACGAAACAAGTGGGGAGACTAGAGGAGAAACTTTTAGAATGCTGTATTGCATTTAGGAAGAATGCTACACCAAAAATCTGGATGAAAAGTGGAGGATATGTACAACAATATTTTGAAATTGAAAACTTTCAAATTTACTTTATTATACCCCCACAACAAAGTTGCAAGGGGGGGGGGGTATACTAGAATTGGGTTGTCCGTCCGTCTGTAGAGGCAATGGTTTCCAGGCTATAAAGCGTTATCCTTTTCACCTACAGTTCCGCTCAGTATCTTGAGAACCCTTTGCTTGACAGACATCAAACTTGGTACACTGGTATATCTTCAGAAGAAGATGACTCCTATTGATTTTGAGGTCAAGGGTCACTGGACATAGGAGTATACTGTCCGTTCAATATCTTGAGAACCCTTTGCTTGACAGACATCAAACTTAGTACACTGGTATATCTTCAGGAGAAAATGACTCCTATTGATTTTGAGGTCACATGTTTAAAGGTCGAGGGTCAAACTGGACAGGAATATACTGTCTGTTCAATATCTTGAGAACCCTTTGCTTGACAGACATCAAACTTAGTACACTGGTGTATATTCAGGAGATGACTCCTATTGATTTTGAGGTCACATGGTCAAGGGTCAAACTGGACATATAATATACAGTCCACTCAATAACTTAGCACACGGGTACATCTTCAGGAGAAGATGACCCATATTGATTTTGAGGTCAAAAGTCAATAGTTGAACTGGACATAGTAATATATTGTCTCCTATATTTTAAGAATTATTTACTTGATTGACACCAAACTTGGTACACTTGTACAGCATAAGGAGTAGATGACCCCTATTGATTTTTAGGTCACATGGTCAATTCACTCTTGACATAGGAAGATATTTTCTGCTCAATATTTTGAATTGATGATACTACTATCAATTAAATGATGTGTGTGTATAACCCTTTTCAATTTTGCACTATGGGGGGCATATGTGTTTTACAAACATCTCTTGTTTCATTCCTGTTTTACAATTCAGCCATTATAGAATTTAAAAAATCTATATCTAAAATCATATTAGAACTTGTCATATCGAGATGAAAAAACAATGGCAGAAAAGTTGCTTATGACCTTAATGCCTTGGATTTGTAAACCATTTGATAAAGCACAAGTGTTGAGAAATAAGTTCAAAATGAAAAAGTGCACTATTTGGAGCTTTTCAATGTACAGTGTCTAATCATTTGAATGTTTTTTTTAAGCGTTCAGTGAACAAACTTGGTAGAATGCTCCAACAGATGGAATTATATATCTGTTGGGGAGTATAAAACTTGGATGAAAGGAATTTAAAATCATGAAATGTGTAATTGCACACATTTATCTAGTCCATGGTGTACCACTTGGTCCAGAAGAATTCTTAGGTTACCTATGCAACTCGGGTGACCTATTGCTAATGGTCTGCATCAGTCAATATCCGTCGTGCATTAACAATTGAACATTTTTATGCCCCTTATGCCCCCCTTCAAAGAATAGGGGCATATTGGTTTACTGTAAACCTGTCGGTCGGTTGGTAGACCACATGTTGTCCGCTCAATATCTTGAGAACCATTCACTTGATCATAATGATATTTCATATGTGGGTTGGTTATGAAAAGAAGAGAACCCCTATTGTTTTTCAGATCAAAAGGTTAAAGGTCAAGGGTCAATCTACTCTGGAAATAGGAATATACTGTCCATTCAATATCTTGAGAACCCTTTGCTTGACAGACATCAGACTTGGTACACTAGTACATCTTAAGGAGTAGATGACCCATATTGATTTTGAGGTCACATGGTCAAAGGTCAAACTGGACATAGGAATATATTGACCACTCAATGTCTCAAGAATCCTTTGCTTGACAGACATCAAACTTGGTACACTGGTATATCTTTAGAAGATGACCCCTATTGATTTTGAGGTCACATGGTCAAAGGTCAAGGGTCAAACTGGACAGGAATATACTGTCCGCTCAATATCTTGAGAACCCTTTGCTTGACAGACATCAAACTTGGTACACTGGTACATCTTCAAGAGAAATTGACCCCTATTGAATTTGAGGTCACATGGTCAAAGATCAAACTGGACATAGGAATATACTGTCCGTTAAATATCTTGAGAACCCTTTGCTTGACAGACATCAAACTTGTTACACTGGTACATCTTCAGGAGGAGACGACCCCTATTGATTTTCAGATCACATTGTCAAAGGTCAAACTGGACATTGGAATATACTGTCTGCTCAATATCTTGAGAACCCTTTGCTTGACAGACATTAAACTTGGTACATCATCAGGAGAAGATGACTCCTATTGATTTTGAGGTCACATGGTCAAAGGTCAAGAGTCAAACTGGACATAGGAATATACTGTCTGTTCAATATCTTGCGAACCCTTTGCTTGACAGACATCAAACTTGGTACACTGGTACATCTTCAGGAGAAGATGACTACTAATGATTTTGAAGTCACAAGGTCAAGGGTCAAACTGAATATGGGAATATACTGTCCGTTCAATATCTTGAGAACCCTTTGCTTGACAGACGTCAAACTTGGTACACTGGTACATCCTCAGAAGTTGATGACCCCTATTGATTTTTAGGTTACATGGTCAATCCACGCTTGACATAGGAAGATAATGTCTGCTCAATATTTTGAATTGATGATTCTACTCTCAATTAAATGATGTGTGTGTGTATAACCCTTTTCAATTTTGTACCATGGGGGGCATATGTGTTTTACAAACATCTCTTGTTAACTTATTCTTGATAACTACTGTAGCAGTCAGCTGGGTTCGGTGGCCAGATAGCTCAGTTGGTAGAGCACCTGACTAGAGATTCAGGAGGCCCAGGTTCAAATCTCAGTCTGGTCGGTTGCATTTTCTCCCTTCCGGTTACATTTGGTGCCGTTGTGCAGGTGAAAGTCTTGCCAGGGGCAAAAAGAATCTGGGTTGTGTATTCGAGGATGATCCCTAATTTAAAGAGGGAATAATATAGTAGTCAGCCAGGTTCGATCGCCGGTGACCAGATAGCTCGGTAGAGCACCTGACTAGAGATTCAGGGGGTCCGGGTTCGAATCCCGGTCTGGTCCGTTGCATTTTCTCCCTTCCTGTTACAGTACCATTCCAATTTTTTCAAATTTGGTATGAAGCATCTTTGGGACAAAGGGGGCATAAACTTCTTGGAGCTTCAGGGGCAGGCAAATTTTCTAGAACCACACAGATTTAAGGAAAACTAATGCATAGTGATGTAGAGCAAGAAGGCCTCTACCAAAATTGTAAATTTCACTATACCCATGCAGGTTCTGACTCTCGAGCAGGGCTGAATTTGACATATAGTGTTTATGTGTAAAACATTTAAACAATATTTTCTTTAATGCTGTTAATGCTAAAGTGAATCTAAATGGATATTTAGAATGAGCAGATAGTTTTTTCCCCACCAAAATTGTACATTTCATGATTCCAGAGGTAGGGGGTTTACAATCGGGGGTGGGGTCATTTCATTAGAAGATGGTGGATAATTTTTTCCTGATTTGTATTTTAATTCAATTGAAAAAATCCTGTAATTATGGTACTCAAGATGGGCATCTCTTTGCTACGGCTCATCAGATATTCCCATCATACTATAATCTAGCAATTGCAGTGAAATCACTTTGTCCAGGCATTACTTTCCAGCATTAATAGCTAGCTAGATCATACACCCCCAAGCAACAGAGTTGGAGTATACTGGATTTGGGTTGTCCATCTTTGTGGGCAGATGGTTTCCCACACTCAAATTATTTCACTTTTCACCAGACTTGCCAAGAGATGAGGATGATCCCTATTGATCAAAAGGTCAAACAAATGGTTCCAGGGCCTTGGGCAATTCCTATTGATTTTGGGATCATTAAGTCAAACTAAACAGTGATATAGTAAAATAGTCTCTGGGTCATAAGCGATATCCCATTTCACCTGGATTGACACTATGAAGCATAACACATTTTCCACCACTACCTTGATCTTTCTCCAATTTCAAGTGTGCTTTCAGCAGGGGTATATTATTCCAAGTAGAACAGTTCTAGTTACCAAGTTTAAAATGTAAGTCATGTGATCTTTTCTGTGCAGAATTTCCAAATTAGTACAAGCCAGGCCAGAAAGTGTAGTGTTAATCCTGCTACATGTATAATGTATGCATTTTGTGTACATGATTGCACATATGAAAAACACAAAGAAATTTCAGTACATTTTGCTTTAGAAAAAGCCAATTCAGCACAGGCATCAGAAAAAACAAATTCATATAGCTTATTGTGCCCAAAACCTGACTTGAATTTTTCGAAAGAATCTCAAATTTTCTTTTATTTGAGCGGTCAAAATTTAAGTAAAATCTCTTACTCAAGTCCAAGTTTTGACCTTTTCTCTCTCTCTCTCTCTCTCTCGAAATCCAGACCTGGATTCTATATTTTCTTATCAAAAACTACATAGCACACTCATTTTCCATCAATTTTGATCAGATTACAGGGAACCTGATGTGTATATATTTCATAATTAAAACGTAAATAATCTTGTATCAGGATCTTCATCTTGTAAAATCCTTTTTTGACATTATATTAATTTTTTCGATATTTTTGTGCCAAAATACAGTTGGACCTGTACCTACTTATTTGTAACTTATATAGTTACAAAAATTAATACCCCCTATTATCGTGTCAATGAGACAAGACTAAAAAGCACAAAATTTCACATTTTAATGTATATTACATGTGCATATCAAGTGGCAGAACACAATCTTTGAACACTTATTCTGTTATAAATTTCTTGAAATGCTCTCATATATTTCATAGATAATGTACAAAATGAAGTCCTATAATAATATTGATTTAAAATTGACAGCTATTTAGATGTGGGGCTTTTGTTTCCCAACAACAGGAAGATGTTGATAATAATGAAACCACTGCAAGGAATCGTATCTGTTGAGGAAACAAAATAATTTCAAATTTCTTGAGTATTTTAAATAGTTTGAAACAAAAAGATAACTCTATCTGATAAACACATCCTTCTGTTAAGCTAAGACATTGCTTTCATTTCAATTTGAAACTGTTACAAGTTCAAAATGTTTTTATAAATGTTTGAAATTCAGTATTTTCCATGATAAGTATACAACTATAAAGCACTGACTATTGTTAAATTTTAGCACAGTGTCATTTCCATTTCTCTGTTCCTGTTTCTAAATTCTTTTGCATCATTTCAACCTTTCTGAATACAGTATATGAAATAAAATCTTGGTTTGACTATGTGATACGCATTTCTGTTTGGGTTTCCACTTCCTTATTTAATAATCCCTTAAACTTCCACATTTTCCGAAGTTAAGCCAAGAAAATATAGTATTTGTTCTGAACATAATTCGGTTAGAATTCAGGGCAAAATTCTGATTACAGATAAATCTGCAAATTTAGAGCCATTTATATACAGAAATGTCTATTAAAAATAATTGTCTTCATTCTTGTCATAAAATACAAAGCACTTCACAACCTTGAAAGCACAAAGTAATAAAATATCTGTAAAATACAAGACTGATCAGGAAGAAAACTTGTACAACTACATGATTTTTGGCTGATGCAGTGCATATTGTCTCTGACATCACAATTTCACAACCATTGGTATTCCAAAGTATATGTATAACTTATTAAAATTGCATATTTTCTGAAAGTATACATAATTCAATATACATGTATTAGCCCAAAATAGTTTTTATACAAAAAAATATTATTTTGGCATTTTGACAGTCATCACAAGATACTGATCATAAATATCAACAATATCATAATTGTATACCACAAAATTCAATAACAATCATCACTGAAAATATCAGTTCTTAGAATTATATATCACAGAGTTGTATAGCAGTAAGAAAAAATAATCAAGTAATTTCTGTAAACTTTTTGCATTCAATACACACCATAAAGATAATCTTTTTCACTGAACTTTTTTACTTGTATATAGAGTATGTGTTCTTATCAAAACTATTTTGATATGTAATAACTGATTGCTCTTAACCCAACATAAAAAATCCTCTGCAATTTCCATTTTATTGAAAAACAATAATTTTAACTTTACAGATGTTAAACTTTACAGAATATAAAATTAATCATTACAAGGCTAATAACCCCCTAAAGGCGTACCAACAGTAGAGACTTTTTAATGGACCCCTGGCAGCATGCTTAATTATAATATTCTACCCCAATAGTATTTACAATAGGAATTGATACAGGAATGTTTGTGTACATAGACAATATTCCATACATGAATATATATATATTTTCATGGCTCTAATTTTCCCTCCAATGCCAGAATTTCTTCTGTAACAGTTCGACATTCTTCATCAAGTTGTGAGTACTCTTGTTCCAGTAGATTCTGCATGCTAGGTTCACAGCACAGCTTACGATCCCTAAGGCAGATTCTATTGAAATAAAAATTATTGCTTAGAATATCTATAACATATAGCTGCCAAATGACAACTATTTAACAATTTTAGGGGAGCTTTTCAGTGGTTAAGGACTATATATAGGCATACAAAAAATATACGATATTCCTACATGTACCTGCGCTGTTTGAGTTCCACAAGAATATATGATATTCCTAGCTGTGCTGTTTAAATTCCACTAGAATATAGGAAATTCCTACCTGCGATGTTTGAGTTCCACTAGAATATAGGATAATCCTACCTGCACTGTTTAAGTTCCACTAGAATATGATATCCCTACCTGCGCTGTTTGAGTTCCACTAGATGAGTACGTAGTTGCTCAATTTTGCGCTTCAGTGCATCAGGACTAGCGCAAGACAAGTCATCCATGAAGGAGTCGGATTCAAAAATGGCTGAATCACACTGGTCCCTGTTCGATTTGGAGTAGCTGTCTGTTATCTGAGTATTACTAACACTGGAAATTATTGCATTTGATATACCAGGACTATTGTCCAATCCATTCCAAGTATTCTGAACATTCCTATTTTGTTCCTTTTCATTTGAATTCATATTTTCTATTGAGATTTGATATTCCATGTTGCTATGTGGAGTTTGGTTGTCTAGCTCATCACAGGAAGACCCGTAGTCCTTTACTGTAGAACAATGACTTGAAGAGTCTGTCTCGAACTTATTTTTGCGTTCTAATGAACTATTTTCTGAGCCTGCTGCACTGTTATATGCAGTGTCAGTTGGAGTCCTTTCAGCAGAGTCCTCCTCTGATTCATGTCTGTGGTTTTCACTGAGCTTTGACAAAATCTCATTGAACAAACTGCTGTCATTAACTCCAAGAAAACCAGTGCTGAAGGAATGTGTAAATGTCTTTGTCATAACTGAACCGTTGTGAGAAGACTTCGTGATTCTGGATAAAGTTGAAGAGGATTTGCCACAGAAATTTGTTTTCACAACTGTAGAACTAAAGAATTCCTCATCTAAACTGCTAGAAGTCCTGGACTCTAAAAGTCCATTTGAAGTTCTTTGCACTTGTGTATAGAGTTCTCCAGTTAATTCCCCTGGAACACGTGGATTTGACATAGCACTATCATTAGCAGGGTCAGCATGAGATTGTTGTGACATCACAGAATCATCAGGGTCCGAGGTCGTGGTATCAGCATGAGTCAAAATGGTTTTCTATTTGAAGAAATGGGAAGATCATAGAAACATACAAGTATTTAAGTGGGATTAACATTTTGGTACTGTTGCAAGAGAGCTAATTTCTAATTGCTGTAGATGTGAAATTATCTAGTTATATACATATGCATTATCATATACGATAGAAACTCTGATTCTGGATTACTCCAAACAGTAAATCTCAAATACACAAAAATATGTACACTTTGAGTAATTGGAGGATATTTTGTCACACAGTTTCCCGTGGGGATCCGGGTTACAATAGGTCCTCAGTACACCTTGCTTATCGTAAGAGGTGACTAAATGGGGTGGTCCTTCAGATGAGACCACAAAAACTGAGGTCCAGTGTCACAGCAGGTGTGGCATGATAAAAATCCCTCCTTGCTCAAAGGTCATAAGCACTGAACATAGGCCTAAATTTTGCAGCCATTCACCAGCAATGGTGACATCTCCATATGAGTGAAAAATTCTCAAGAGGGACATTAAACAATTACAATCAATCAATCACACACAGTAAAATCTCTAATTTCAGTGGTTTTTGTCAGTTTACCTCATCAACTGTATCGTAAGGGAAGACATCAGATAAGGGACTGCTGAGGTTGTCTGTCTGGATGTCATGATATGGAGATTCATCATCTACCCAGAATTCCCTCAGTCCGTCAGGCAGGAAATCTGTTGTCGTCTGGTTCATGAACACACGCAGCCAGCAAGCCATGTCCTCTCTATTTAAGGGCTGAAAAAGTGTGTTTTAACTTGCTCAGAATGTTGCTAAAATGGGTAGCAATGAAGATTAACTACACTTAGATAGTTCAGTTTATTTTCCTTAAATGCATTTTTAAAAATGGTTAAAGACCGAGGTTTTGAACCGGTCAGTTTTCCTCAGGTAAGTTAAGTAAGGGGCGGAGCTAATTTAAGGCAGATGTGAAGCCCCAAGCCCAAGGAAACCCTTGCTTGTATATACCGTCCCAAATACACGGGGTGTTACCAGTGTTACCTGCATTACCTGTACGTTTTTGTAAGATTGAAAAATTCATGGTAGTCATAACGCATGGCCTACAAAAACAGTCAGGACATTCGGATTTTCCGACAGTTCCTTCGATAACTGGTCCTGATGAAGAATTTGTTCTTCCTCTGGATCCTAATTCCAACCATTATACGCAAGAAAGAGCCCTTATAGCGGCTAACTTCTCTTCTGATAAGTTGACAGTTACATCTTTTTTTTTTTTTTTTTTTTTTTTTTTTTTTTTTTACATACATGTGTATGCGAATATATGAGAGGATTTAACGTCTAATTTTAATAAGATTGCAGTTACATACACGTTTGTCGCCATGTTTCGAGGGAAAATTACGCTTATAAATTTTTAAATGAGTGTAAACAAAATTTTAACGTACAATGTATTTACTCATAATCAATCTGTTTGGCATAAAATCAATGTCTGTGTAAATTATATTTTAACAATACATAATAATTATTATCAATCGTACCCATTCCTAAGCATACCCTACTATATTCTATTATAATTGATGTAATTGTATGCAAAATTTACTACTATTATTGTATGACTATCTCTACAGGAAAATTCCCTCTCCAGTTGGATTACGCGGTAAGCATCGAAAGATTGAACGGGCGCCTCGATCGCCTGATAAGATAGATAAGGTATACACAAAGACTAGTAACTAAATGTCCATCAATTTCTTGCATCCAATGTGAAGCTCAATTTCTCCTGATTGACAAGGGTTCATAGGCCAGGTAAATTTGAAGGCGGTGCTTATTTTCTCGGTCTTTAACCGTTAATTTGACAATAGCTTGCATACAAAGTTGTGACAAAGAATTCATTCATGAAATAAGTTTAATATGATAAAAGAAATTAGAACTGCAGTTCAATTTATACCTCAACAGTGACTTTTTCTTTATCATTTTCTGAGATCATCAGTCCTAGTTCACTCTTTGTTTCCTCCATGGCTTGCTTCAGAACACAGGGGCGGAGTGGGAATTGTAGCTCACACACAGTGCTGGATTCCACCCTGTAACACTCGAACACATTGCCACGCACTACACACCACCGCTTGCCCCACTTCCTCTTATTGAAGCTACTGTAGATATTCAGATAACCTATAAAACATCAATTCACCCACTACAATTACCACGGTGTCAAAAGAATACAGAAGCCGACTCATACTGTCCCACAATTCAAGTTCTGTCTAATAAATGCATGGGGGAGGATCATTATATTAACCATGTCCATCAATTGTAAAACAATTAAAGACAAGCTTTCTATCAGCTCAAATGAAAGTGCAAAATTGGATATCAAAATACTAAATGCACTGCTCCCAGGAAATCAGATCTGCATGATATTAATGCCTGGAACATGCAAAAGCAGAATTTTTTGAAAGGACTGCCAATGTTCCTACCTTGATACAAAGTATTTCTATCACAGACCAAATCTTCAATAGAATGACACATGTTTTTATTGAAACTTGTTGTGTAGGCAGTGTTATCTTTAGGAATAATGAGGTCAAGTTGGCTGTTGGTTTCACTTCCGGTCTCCACCAGGTTGCCAAGGCTGTTACTGGTTGGCAAGGAGGCAGCCATTTTCTTGCCCTTGCTCTTTCCAATGGATTCAAAGAATGAGCTTGCTCTAGATGCAATGGACCCCATCCTGCTTACTCTGTGTCTGTCCTCTGGAAAAATGCAATTGTCATGAATTTTTTTTTTTTTTTTTTTTGGTAAAGAAAGCAGCATTCTTACATTACACTTTATATAACGATAACCATTGTTAGTATATAAACGTAACAATATACTTAATGCTTAACATGCATCACTCCAAAACTACTTATTTCAATAAATTTTAAAGTTGATTAAATGCTATCAGTATAAAGCTGTACCAGTGCAAATCATATCCCACAAAATAAGGCTTAAATGGCATTAAGAATACATCAAGTGCATATTTCAAATAGTTTTACTTATTAGGCCAATATTCTTAGTTGATATGATATGGTTCATTATAACATCACTGTGTGATTATCTAATTTTCCTAATCAAAACATAAATACTCATAAAAATTGCATTCTTTATATTAAATTTTGCATAATGTTTTATTTCGGGATATAAAGTGAATGATTAATAAGATATATACTTATTAAGAGTCTGGAATAAACATACACTAATCTATGAGGAAGATAATGTATGCTATAACTTTAGTGACTGTGCATATATTTGTGTACAGTTACCCAAGGTGGTAAACAACCATTCATTTTAGCACTGGTACTAAGCCAGCACTGAATCAAATTTCACTCCATTTCTTACTAAATGTGCAAGACATAAAATTCTTACAGTGTCATTCAAGATTATAATATGAATAACACTTTTTTGTCATCATGCCAAACATATACTTTTAATGACACATGGTCTAAATCTGTAACAATGTCTGTCCAAAAACATACATTTAAAAAATGATACAACACCAATTTTCTGTGAAAAAGCCCGATATTATGAAACCAGATTAATTAAATTTAAGAACATGTGAATGCAATGCATACATATTACACCCAAATTATGTGTATTACATAGATGTTTTATGTCACTTCAGGCACAATTGCAAAGATGAAGGAAAAATAAATGCTGTGGTGGGGAATTAAAGTGAAACAAGAAGCATACTTGAAATACCAACAGTGTTTAAATGGGGGGGGGGGGGGGGGGGGGGGGGGGGCGGCGGCATGTTTGTCTAATGAAAGAGTATATGTATATAAAAGCACATTTCATCTGTAATTGAATAAGTAACCTCAACATAACTTCACAAATACAAAACAAAATCAAAATAACACCCCCATACCAATGTGACTGTCATTCACATTCAATCAAACTGCAAATCACGTCATCAGCCAGTTTTACTCAACCTGACTTTTTATTTATTTATTTTTTTACATGGGATATATCAGGCAGGTCTGTTGCCACATTGTCTTCTTTTCTTAAGATTTGAAAGTTTTCTATTTCCAATATGTGACAGTTTTTACTGTTTAAGATGCCACTGTAAATTAAAATGTCACCAGTACTTGGGACCCTATTCATACCCCACAACAGCCACTCTTTATTATATAACAACAATCACTGTTTATGACCCGACACACAATAGAAGCTATGTGCTCTAGGAAAAGCCTATCATCATTTTGTCAAATTTTATGGCATTGTGTACATTAGATTTCTTACGAAAACAAAATATGAGGTTGTCACTAAATAGCATTCACTTTAAAGACGGGAAAATTCCTTGCACCTTTTTCACTTTTAAGTAGTGCTGCAGTATCACCTTTCATAACATCTTACATGAATGCACAATATCCACTTTTAAAAACAATGAAAAAATATTTAAATATCGACACCTAAATAACAAATATATAAGCATACGATATACAGTGTATTGATAAATTATCAACAGATGCAAAAGCCCTGCTCTGGTGGGAATCAGAAAAATGTCAGGCAATATTGAAATGCAGGGTATGGGTATATGATACAAAGGGAGCTTAAAAAACGATAAGCAAGCATAAAGAAACAACAGGCAGAGAATCATTTTTAAACCTTCCTCTCCTGTCACAAATAACTGAAAGAGACCTGAAAGGAAAACAAAACCATATCTAATCACTCCAGTTTGCTCATTTATCTCATTGAACTCGCTATAAAAATTCAAATATATTGCTTGGTTTATTGTAAAAGGTGATTTCCATATCGTTTTTTTTTTTAATCAACTAACATATTAGGTATGTCCCAATAATATACGATGTGTCTGGTTACAAAATGTTGTTCTAAGCCTTAGATATTAACAGCAGTGACATACCATCACAATGCCTGTGTGATATTAGTATGTGTAGTACACACATATAAATAATAATGGTGCGCTGTTAAAAAAAAAATCTGCTTACTTCGACTTTTCCTTTTCATGGAGGAGTACTCTGTGTCTGAGTTGCTGCTCTCGGTGGAGATGTTGGAGATGGATTTCCGAAGATCAGGCTTAAATAAATAAAGAAGTTAAGTAATGACAAACATATTACTTGTCTAAAGATGCCAACAGCATAAACCTGCTTGAATTCTTTCAAGTTTTCATTGTTTTAGTATCCAAAGAACTGCTACCTTGCTGCCATAGACCCTGCCATTTTCTGTGCCATTAAATGTGGAACCTCTGGTCAAGTGTTGGTACTGTCCAGGGGGAGGTTTGCCTTTACTCATTGCATTCATGTACTGTAGAAGAGACACGGTTAATATCTTATGATGAATTGAATTTATCTTCAAAATATCACACAAGCAATATTTTGCCTTGTTCAGTCTTTCCAATATTTTCTATTTCTTTACCTCTACCCATAATTGTGCCCAGTCTTTAAAATCTACAGAGAACATATGAGTTTCTAGACTTGGATGAAGAAGACGAACATCAAATCCCTTCCGGTTCTCTTTCTCCAGATAAGAAGCCTCATAACCGGTCAGTTGGATGACCACAGCTGGCTTGGACTCACTCTTCTCAGGCTTGTAACACACCATCCTGCCATCTGTAAGAGCAGCCAACTTCCTTGTCCATGATAACTTCCCTTTGTACATCAGCTCCCCGGAGAGAGTAACATCCTCCAAGCATTTATATGGAATTGTCACATCCCATTCTTTGGAGGATCTACTGATCTTAGGTTTTGATGATTTCTTCTTTTTCATTGGTCTAAAATTATGTTTTGATTATGTTACTAGATATTCCTGTAGGCATGCACATAAAAGACCAAACCTCAATCATGATCAATCACAATCATGATCAATCACAATCATGATCAATCACAATCAATCATAATCATGACCAATCACAATCATGACCAATCACAATCATGATCAATCACAATCATGACCAATCACAATCATAACCAATCACAATCATGACCAATCACAATCAGGAGAAATTTTACTTGTGTCACAAATTTCATTTCAGAACCTTCCAAAGAATTAAAAAAATAATAATATGCACATTATAACCAGTAATATTATATCACTGTTTAATATATCATGAATTTTAAAGCAAACTGAGCTAGTGGTTGTTAAAATGCACTACTGGTAATCTTACAATAAAATTTCTAGACTAGCTGCTAAAGGCAGCTGTTGTTTCACCATGTGATGAAGGATAGAGTGTGGGAAGAACTCTGGGATGTGAAATTCAATGTTGAAAAATAGAAAAATGTTAATTTCAAAACTGTTTGAAATCGTAAGAAATGATAAATTATTCATATCTGCCATATCCAATATGTCTGGTAACATTGGGCAGCTGGTTTAACAAGAGTTTACATACTATTAAAGTTAATTTAATGACTATTAATTTACACTTCTCTGCCCCATCCGGTTTTTGGTAACTATGCCTATCGTCTATATTTATCAACCAATCCAATGTTGTCTTTTATTAGTATCATATGTTACTATTTTGATCTATCTAGGACACCCCCCTATAGGGACAATTGATTGCGCCCTCTAGGGGGACCCCCCTTTCTACCAATCATATTTATTAATAATCTTATTTCAAATGATAACAATTTAATTATCCAATCAACGTTCATAACTTTTCCTACTTCGGCATTTCAAATTCTGAGTTAAGCGTCACTTTAGAAAAATTCATCAAGGGCAGAGGCCACGCAACCTTTATCGGCAAGGCCACGCAGTCTAGGCAGTTTTTGTACCATAATTTTTCCAAACAAGAAATTACTGCAATGTGTCTATAATTTTTTTGTTTTTGTTTTTATGTTTTTTGTTGTTGTTTTTATTATTATTATTATAATTATTATATAACATGATGTAGAAGTAGATTAGGTTAACCATGATTTCGCTTTATGTTTTGCTTTATGTACTTATTTTGTCATACGCTTTGACTTTGTTGTGTATATAAATCATGGTTATTTGCCCAAACGGGTTGTTTTACTTTAACCTAGACAGTTGAGAGATAAAGGAAATTAATTGCACAATATACTAGACTGAGTATACAAATTGTTTTGTTTTTTTATAAATATGTACTACAGGACTAGTGTATCTGTCAAACCCGGGGCATACATGTAAATGTGGAACATACTTAGGAAGCTTGATATTCAGTTTGCTCTCAATCTCTTGGTCATCTTCATTACATGATTCATAGGAAGTCAATTCTGCTTCATCTACAAGCAAACAGATCCCCAGTTCAAATTTCAAGAAAATTAAAGTTCACAAGTATTAACTGGTATTGTGAAACTAATTTTAAAAGCATAAATGCAAATGGTGAGTCAGACTATCTATTTCTAGCTCATGACAAATCATGCAGCCATATTCCTTATAAATTTGATATCAATTTAACATTTCATTGTGTTAAAATATTCTCCTGATCAAATTCATGAACCTATAAATGACGCAAAATATGAGGATTATGAAACCCAGAGCCTACTTGAGACACATTGTGAAAACATACTTTCATTTGCATTTGAATAAAAGCAGGCACCCCACTAGTGACAACAGAGACAGAATTAAGACTGCACCTACTCATCCCTAACCATGCAAAGACACAAACAATACATTTGTCACCTTGCACAAACTCTAAACACCTCTTATTAAATCTACCTGGATTGCATTAAATTCCACTCTATATATATAAACTATAAACAGTAGGTATGAACTAGTACAGGTAAATAAATGAAGAAGAGTTCTTTGGATATTTCTCTTACAATATGAAAGGAGAACACAATTTGAAATCTTCTTATAAAATGTCTAATTACAAGTGTTGCAAGTAAAAATAGTCAATCACTTAATGAACAAGTGTTCCTCCAAATACTAATCTAAATGTTCTAATAAATTAGTGTTCATCCAACTCCTAGTAAATTCTCACTAAAGAATTTTCACTAGGTCGATATAAATGTTTTCACTATATTTAAGGTGATTTCTATTATTCGCTGCAAAACAATAATTTGAATCTTCATGATTGCATTAAACTTTTCCACAAACTTTAAAAAATGCATGATAATTGACAGATTAATATCTTGCTGTTTAAGAAAAGCACATAATTATGGTGTATTAGCTTGGCACAATGAATTCATTAAGATGGGCGTAGGTGCTAAAACCAATTGTTTAAATAAAAAGCATTTACAATCACGTGACTTTCTATCTTCCTTTCTCCATCCAGTCGGCAATATGTTAACTTTTTACAGTGGTAATAAATTTTCCTCATAATGACTTGAAAATGTCCTGTTTAGTTGGAGTGAAGGTCATTCACAGATATCATAATTCATAGTGTTTATCAAGTGTACAGACCATGTCACGAGAAAAAATAAAGCATTTTCTTAAAAAACAAGTTTAAAAGCTTAATGATGTTTTCCCCTAAAACTTATCACAATATTTTTCTATTATTTTCATACATGATCTGATGACAGCTAGTTAAATGCATTTCAAGATTCTGGACTCCAAAAATATTACCAAATTATTTCATTTGTGTTCCTGTAGTTTTTAAATCAAGCACAAGTGAATGCCATTAGAAGACATTTATGAACAAAAATATAACAACTGAACTACATGTCACTATTCTGGTGATTGGGATCCCTTTTAACATTAAAACATATTTATCAAAGGAAAATGTTAATGTATTTATTCAAGGTTGAATCTTGTGTCCCCTGAGAGCATGTGTTTAAGCTCTATATTTTGAGCACTCCACCTGAATAATTTCTGCCACTGAGGTGTCAGGTTTTTTTATTCGCATGTTTATCTCTTTCATTGTTTACCAATGAATTCTTTATTTCGAATGAAAACAATCACGATGCAAACCATGGTCTTATTCTTTTCTACAATTGGAAATTACATAATAATCTCTAGATTTCTGACGCACCAAATTGCTTTACCAAGTGCAGATTTTATGGATAATCAAAGACTTGTGGCTTTAAAGGCCAAAATCATACCTGCGTTCTCAGATTTTATGGTGGAAAAATTCAAATGCTGTCAACTCCCAAGTTTTTTATGTAATCATTAATTCTCCATCCATGCTAAATGATAAATGTTGCTTGCTGTAGCCCCCCTCCTCATCCCCTCCCCCCATCAATTTACCTGTACCATGGTTAACCACAATGCAGTAGTTGGTGAAATGGGACAATTACACTGACCTTGGGGTAAAATGATGTTTACTTTAAATTCATAATTTCATACTGCTCTGAATAGTAAAATATCACACTTGTTGCATCAAAGGCTGTCAAAACAGGGAGTACAAATATGCTTTGAATATGTCGAATCAATTATTTTGTTTACTAAATACATATGTAGGGCAAATTGATCCACCACATATAATTCACATGATCTATACATCGAAAAGATAACAATACAACATTTTCCATTACAATGAAGAAGCACTTTTGGAGGACAATACTATTTTTTTTAAAAATGGGGTTGTTCTTGGCCAAAAAATAGCGAGGTATTTTATTTTTTCAACATGGCACATTAGTTCTGGAACATCCAATGAAGTTATTGTTACTAGAAATGTGCATGTCAAAAATGAAGCCTGAAGTATTTACAGTTATGTAACAGGTTAAAATTTTTGAGAATGACTAACTGGACAATTTGACAAAATTTAGCGGATGATAAATGCTGAGACAGGGAACTTTTGGCCCAGAATTAAACATAATTCGATATTCAGTCAAATGTATCCAGTGGATGGAAAGGGTACCTTCTACATCACCATCCATCTCAAGCAAACAGGAAGTATCAGTAAGAAATTTATAAATCTAGACATTTCAAAGAAAGGCAATAAAACACAAAATATTTTAATTTGAAATATCAAACCTCAAGCATGTCTAAAAGGGAATTTTTCCTTTTACCTGTCAGATCTAAACTCCCTTCAGATCTCTCATCTTTCTTTTCTGCCATATTGTAAATCTCAGACTTGGTTGGGAGGTTGGGACGGGCAGGGAGGTCAGGTGGTCTATTTCCTTTAATGGAGGACTGGCGTTCAGGGGGATCTGGCCGGACAGGGAATGTATTTTCTGAAATGGACTGGTCTTTTTGTGAGGGGGGCTCAGATTTTTCTCTCCTAGGGGGAAGAGGTGGTGGTATAGTTTCTTGAGACTGTTCTTCTTGGATACTAGTTGTGGTGGCGTAGTCATCCTGGGCAGGAGACTTAGTTTCTTCGTATCCTCCCGACTCAGCAGACTGATCGAGATTTGAGGAAGCATTCTTTATGACTGGAATCTCATACAAATCTGTGTCATCACTATTTTTGGATTCACTGTAACGTAGAATATAGGTAGGCTCAAGAAAAGTACACTGCGTGAATCTGCATTTTACTTCAGATAATATATCACTCTGTCTAAATGAGCACCTGTCAGGCATCAACACAAACACCTTTAAGAATCCTAAAAGATCTAAAATAATTTCATCTTTTTCAAAATACTAGCTGAAATCCAAGTTTACATATTGGTATCAAAATTCCTGAGATAAACAGTCTTTTCAAGCATATCTTATTACTGTATCAAGTTGTGCAAATTGACAGTATAAAGTTATACAAATATGACAAGGTCTTAAGGAGGTATGCTACGTACACCAAAGAAATTTAAAATGGATCTGATTAAAAGTGGAGGACATCTACAACAATATTTTGAAATTGAAAACTTTCAAATTTACTTTATAGTAAAAAAGTGCAGTTCTAGTAGAAAGCAATCTGAAAAAAATTTAAAACCCCTGCTGAACTCGAACACATGATCTACAATTCAGCAGTCAACATGTTAACCTACTGAGCTACTCAGCAAGGCGATGATTTTTTAAATGAATAGACAAATATTACTGATATTTATATTTTCATCTATGTTTTAAAAGGAAGTCAGCCATTATGACGATGTAGAGTACCTCCTTAAATCAGTTAATGGGAAAATTTGTCTTCGACAAGTGAAACTTTTTACATACAGCATATACAAAGCATCTAAAGAAAAATAAACTGTGTACTGCATACTGACTTGTGTTCCTTCTGTGTGTCTCCTTCTGGGTGATTCAGATCAATATCATCATACACTTTTACCTCCTGTTAACAAGAGTAAAAAAAAAACCATACTTAGTGGGTTGAAAAAATTCTGGCAACAAAAAATTTCAAAGAAATAATCAGAAAAATGAAAGCAACTTAAAACCCCCATTAATTTAATCAAATAATGTTTCATTGAAAAAATCTGTTTGTAACAATGTGGCATTCACATTAGAAAATGCTACAATGGGGACCAAAATGGGATTCATCTCAAATGAAGCGAACCTATTTTGATGATATCTGAATTAAAACACTTGGCTGACCAAGACGTCAGTGTGTAATAGTATTGATATTATCATGTTCCCACGACAGTCTCGCTGCTTTCCATTACATCGTCTGTGTTCTTATTGGTCCTTTCTCAGGAGGTCTCCTTCAAATCTCTCACATAAAGAATTTTTGAAACACTTCAATGGGGAAACACAGTGGAACAAAATTTGAAGGTCACTCTCTTTGTGAAAAAACCATTATCAAATTATGCAGGAGAAAGGAATCATTTACAATACAATTTTCTTTTATATTTTGGGTGTTCTATACTAAACTCTGTCATAAGTCTGTATTGACATCAAAATGAAATCATTTTGAATTATCATTATGTTTAATTGTTTGTGATAATGCAATAATATGCCAATTTGATATGTGTAATTACTTTAAACTGACGTGCTTCAATTTGATATAGCCAATATGTATACATGTTGATTTATGCAGGAACCCTGAAGTTATTTACGAAGTGTACTTAAATTAGGAGATATATCAGCTATATATTTAAAGGGACATCTGCTGCAAAAGTCGTATTTGCCAATTGTTTAATACCAAAATGACATATTGAAATTCATACATCTTGCAATCTTTTGTTGTAATATTGAGATTAACATTTCTTTTGTTTATACACAAACAATGGCAGAAACATTATAGTAGTAAATCATTCCAGAGAAATTTTACATTTTCATCAGATTCAATTTAAGGACGTGGCCTTTTAGATTTATTTTTCTTCATTTTTACGTTTCACAAAAAAAAACAAAAAAAAAAAAAAAAACCTTTTACACCCTAGTTGACAGCCAATGCTGTTAAATAATAGGATGTCTGAGAAATAGGATGTCTGAGAGTGAAAATAATCCTGATGTAGAATCTAGTACAGAAGCACACTATATTTTGATAACAAATAATCAAGACCACAAAGGGATGGATAACACAGCTCTATCCTCCATGATAGATTGTCTGGTTACAAAGACAGACAGACGAGTTACAAAGGCTCATCCCCCAAATGATTGATCAGTCTCAGAATATTTTAGAAATTTTTATGGAATATTGCAAAGTAAAACTTGAAGTCCACAGATCCATCTTCCTAAAGTGACAGGCAAATATGGAAAGGATACAACTTTGTGCTGATATAAATTTAATTTTTTTAAGCCTGCATTTCAAACTTCCAACTGGTAATACATTGTTTACACCATCTTTCACAAAGATGTAAATATTCAACTTACACAACAGTATAAGCTTAACTGACACAAATGTTCCAAATTGAACTTGTCTGTCTGACATTTTCTTTGATCTTCTAATGTGTGTGATGTGCATGTTTGTAAATAAAAGATCTAAAACACACCTTTCCCTCTATAGCCTCTAGTTCCTCCGGGGCGATAAATGAACGTGAAATTTCTCTCTGATGTGCAGCAAAGTCGTTTTCCTGAGAATCAAACAGAAAGTGGTCGTGACTGAGTGTTGGGGACTTCAGGTCACTTGTGGCTTTTGTGGGAGAAGGAGAAAAGGGGGCCCCAAAGTCAGGCACTGCAAGTAAAGAGTAAATTTTGAATTTGAAACATCAAATGCATATCAAATAGCAGATACAAACTAAATGAGATATTTTTCACCTGAGGTCATTGAAAAACACTCTTATTATGTGTGTTTACAAAGTTGTGCATGGTTTTTTCTGTCAACTCATATTGCTCAAAGGTAGAGATTAGTAAACCACAGTGATATACAAATTGGTAACAGACATATTAGCTCCACACATCTTATTCTTATGAGAACCCCCACACTGTGTGGTGGGCAGTTCCATGATTGACATTAAAGTACCATGAGCCATTGTTCACTACCTTGAAATAACTGTCAGTGTTATTATCCTTACAGCTGACTACACTATTAACTTCTGGACAACAAAGTTCCATTTTTAATGTCTTCATTTGCTCTCTTTAATCAAGTCGTATCATATATGTTAATAACAGAAATTTTTTCACGAATTAGGTGCTGACATTCGTGTAGAGCTCACTTTTTCTCAAATCTGCCTAAAATGTCATTTACTTCATAGATATTTAATTTCTTGTGTCAAGAGACGTTTCTGTGGTGTGTCAGTTGAAATGTCTTGTGGTGTCCATTTTGATCACGTAGTGGGACCTTACCTTTTAATCGTGGGGGGACACTTGGAGGTAATTTTAAAATATCAAGTCTCTCCAGATAGTACAGTCGCTTGTTTTCAGTTTCCTCCGACAACTTTTCTCTCGCCAAGTCTTGACACAGAAATTCTTCAATTCCAGGAAGCAGCTCTGAAAAATAGCAATGGAAAAATCCGTTTTCAATTAGATTTTAACAATATCCATCATTCAAAATGTCATAATTTTTCCATGTTGATTACCACTGTACCTATCCACAGGAGGTTCCAATCGACAGAACACAATGGCCTATTAGATCTAGCAGCCATTGCACCAGGTAGAGAAAAAGAGTATAATTTTCTTTTCCTCAAGAGAATCTAGTTAGCAGTTTTAATTGTCAGACTGCCAAGCAATCTGTGATCTTTGAATAGAATTTGTTAACAAACTTTATGTAGTGTGCTGCTGACTATCTCCTGATGTACTGACATCATAAAAGAAGAGCACCCAGTGAAATGAAGAAATGTTTGGAGTAGAAAGATCTGTAAGGTGTTTCTATTTATCAAAATTCTTCCTGACTGATAAAACCAGAGCTGCTACCATTGACATAGCTGTCAAATCTAGTTTATATCTAAGTAATAAGTGATACGAGATAGAGCAATGGAGAGTATACATCCAGTGTCAATCATAAGTAACATTTACTCAGTTCAATACAGAATGGAATGGCATTTGAGTCTGAGCCAAGATTTACTTATACATGTACTCTTCATGTTATGGACAATTTTTAAGAAGCTTGGAGTGTTCAAATAAATCAAAATTTCCTAAAGAAAAATGGGAAAACTCAATTAACCAATAAACAAGTTTTTTTTAAACATAATGAATTATGAATTTACATTTCTTAACATCTAAATTATATCTGTGAACATCTGAAATGCATAATTATGATTTATTGTGATGTATTACATGTGAAGAGTTTGTCCATTCATAAACACCTGGGTATTAAGGAGTTGTAGTCTATAAAAATGTTTAACTAAATGCCTGTAAGTAAAAATCAATCAATATTACATTAATGTTTGAATGATTAATGAGGCGTCAGGTCTTTATAGTATCTTCTACATAACATTATTTACAAGCGTTTCCAGTCTCTCTGCAATCTCCTCAATACAATATCAGGAATTCATGAAAAGTGAAGTACTCAGGACTTTACGATTATGTCACTAAGAAGTTAGGAAATCCACTTGAGTTAAATAGTTTAAAAACGTTCTTGTAAGTCAAGCACAATCTGAATTCTGAATGAACTATGAAAAGCAGATTATCCTGAGAAACATGATATACAAATTAAAAAATGTATGTGTGTAGTTAATCTCTGTATCATAATTTATTTACAATTTCTGGGAATGAATTCTTTTTAACAGGTGTGTGCTCTTAAAAGAACGTTGGCAACCATATGCAATATAAAAATAAATTATGCTTTAGTTCTGAAGTATCTTGTGTTAAGAAATTAATTTTACTTCAAGTCTCTGTGGCCCAGATATATGATGACCACTCACTATTCCACCAACTTACCGAGAACAGTGTGGAACTGTCCTGCACCTGCAGAAAGTTACAAATAAAAAGTTCAGGTCAATGAATTATTGCACATGTATGCCAATTTTTCCCCCACCTAAAATGCTCAAGCCATTAATCCCAGAGTGACATTGATGTGACATGGGTCTTATGCAGTAAATAGGGTGGAAGCTTAGGGGAGGAGGGGGGTCATTACAATATTGATAACATGGCAAAGAGGATATACTTCCTTGTAGTCTGCATAGTGGGACAGTGTAAATGTTATACTGCATGATAGGTGAGTTGATGATAAATAAGCCCATGAAACCTGCATTAAAATAAGCAGTTTTGCCGTTACACCCATTTTAAACAACAACAAAAAGAAGACAAAAAGAGCACATCATCATCGAAATGCCATTTGGACTATGTAATGGGAAAGTTTTAATAATACTTAATCCTTGTATTTATCATATTAGAATAAAACAAACTTTTAAATTCCTGGCAATATCTGCAAGTTGTGTAATCATACTTCTACATTTCTGCACTCCTCTGACCCTGCACATATTGTTAATTAATTCCCTTGCGATATAAATAATATACATATTAACCTTTCAGTCATGCTCCTGAACATAAAAAAACATACAGGCTTAACTTGAATTTTTAAATATGATTTCAAGGATCCTCAATCAATGATTACAAATGTATTTTGATGTGAATCGGCAGGTTCAAAATTAATGATCACTGACTTCCAGCATGCCTTTTAATGTAAAAGATACTTGGTCTGTATAAACCACAAATAAACAAGCACTAAGTCATTTGTCTAAATGTCAGCAAGATTGATCTACTTTTTCTGCATCTCAAGTCATGCAAGAAAGCAGTTACACATATACTGTTACCTTTACAACAATCAATTTATAATGAAGGTAAAAAGGTTAACAACTATTTCAGAAGGAAAGAAAGGCCTTTGCTATGTATACTAAGAAAGCACTTGATCTCTTAATTGTGTGCTTTCATTTTGATGCTTTTGAAAACACTTTCAAGAAGTGCTGACTGCCAAGCACTTTGCTTTTCTTTTTTTTCCTTATATATATATATATATATATATATATATATATATAACACAAGGGAGATTATAGTTTTAGAAGCAATAACTTGGTGATTTATTGTCTTACATTTTGCATGGCTTTTAGGTGAAAATGGGAAAAAAGGCCCATATTATAAAATTAACAGCCTTTCAGCATTCTAGAAATGAAATTCTACCTTTCCTTTATGTCCATGTTTTTTTCATTGGTTTTTAAAGATATTTGTAAGTACTGTAGTATGTTACTGTTTATAGAAGAGGGGGGAGTATATATTCATTCTCTATGCAAAGGACTATGTATGAATGATAACACCCTTTCCAGGCCCCCATAAATCTCAAAATCTGAAAAATTAAAGAAAGACAAAATCTAAAAGATATCATCTTAAATACAATTTCACATAATTTGTCTCTGAAATTTACAGTCATTTGGAATACATAGCATCTAAAATACCACAATATTTCAAGTTTGATAGAATTAAGTGAAAAATGTTCATCTTTTTGAAAGTTTTTCTTTCAGAAAACATAGAATACTGCACCTTTGACAATTAAAGCACAAATCTGTATGTATACTGAATAGAGAAATAATTCATGGTGTGAATATAAAGTCTGTCCAAGCCTGCATGCACTCAATGTTTTCTAAGAGAGAATTCGCATAAACAAAAAGCCATTTTATGTCCGAATACAGAAACCAGTGGCAAAACATGTTGTTTGTGATATGTCATAATTCCAGTTCTACGTCCTTTTGATCAAATTAAGAATAGCAACTAAGTTGTACCAAAATTCTTGCACAAAATACACTAAGATTTGTTGATTTTGGTAGGTGAATAGAACCATTATCATATAGAGTCCTTTATGACAAAATCTGACATGGGATATAAAAGCTTTAGTATCCTGTTTCTCCTCTCTCCATTTCCTCAAATATTGATATCCAGTGAAAGACTTGTTTCTCCTCCCTCCATTCCCTCAAATATTGATATCCAGTGAAATACTTGTGATTGCACAATTCTCAGATTTAGTTTACATGCTTTGTTCTGCAACATCAAGCTCAGTAACCACACCCAAAGAAATTCACTGCCAAAGCAATTTCAGACAATAACATGACTAATGAGTAAATGACATTTTTTCCCCCTTAAACTTTGTGTTTCCTCAGATATTAATGAAATCAGCTGATTGTGAAAAGCATTGTCAGAAAGAGTTCAAACACACAAAGAGTGCAAATTAGATCTTAGAAAATTCTTCAGATATTTTAAACTAATTATGAGGTGATAAATTTTGTGATGCAATCTCCTGACAATTTCACACTTCACTCATTATCTATGTATCTTCTGTATAAATTCAAGGTCACTGAACCAAATGACTGAAATTGGATCATCTATGGAGCAACGTCTTTAATAAAAGACAGTTACCTTCATGGTCTATCTGTTACACATACATGTATTGTGCACGAAAATCTGCAATAAGCATGCATGAAAATGAAATGTACCAAGTATAGCATGTGTGCATACATTGAAGTAGAGATATAAAAAAAAAACCTGTACTAGTGTCTTAATTGTTAATTAGAGGCACGAGACATGTAGCATGTCTTCATCAAAATAAATGTACATGTTAAGGTGGCAGCTCATTATTTATCTACAAAAAGACTGATATTTCACAAAGGGACCAGGCCCCGATGGGGAAACTCGGATAACCATGATAACCCTACCAGCTGTTAACTGTAGCGGTCAATGAGAGTTTATTGAAATTTAGCAGCTATACAAACTTAACCAGTCAGATACATTGAACAATAGAGATGTCAAACCAGAGAGAGAGAGAGAGAGAGAGAGAGAGAGAGAGAGAACCTTTATATTAGTAATGATGGATGTGAGAGAGAAAGTAAGAAAAAGAGAACTTGTTACATAACTGAAAAGTCTGGTCTCTCTCTTGCCTGAGAGTGATAATAATTTGTCACTTTCACATTGTATACATATCTATGTGTCATTCTCATCCAAGTAGTTTTACCCTTGTGGTCTGTATCAAATTTACCAACACATGCACCTTTGTAGAAAGTACTTTAAAAATACATGTATCAAAATTTTGTTTTAACTAAGCGATGTTTCTCATTTCTAATGGCAACCAGGTCAATGATTTTCAATCTTAGTATGTCTTTTTCAGATGAGAATGGCACCCAAGTTTGTCAATAAATTCATGATAGGTCAACTTTTAAATCAACAGGGTAGATAAAATTACAAACCACATCCACAATGAGATTTATTTTTCTCCACAGTATGCACAATACCCATATCTTATTATCTACCTGTGTACAAAAATCAGGTAGATCTCACCTGAATAGGGAGACAAAATTACAAGTCAATGCACCTATGACACCTGTACTGGTCACAAAGATTACACGCCCAGGTGTTCAGTTAGAAATACCCCAATATCCGATTAAAAATACACAGATAACTGCAACCGCAACCCATTCATGCCCAGTGTGAGGCAGTTCTTCCTCAGTTCCTGTCAGAAGTCAGTGAGTTGATAAGATATTAACTAATTTCAGATTCATGATCTTGTCCCTTTATAGGTGAACTGTCACAGATTTTGTGATCAGATTGCCTGATTTTCAATGAAGTGAAAAATTGAGTTCATTTACATAGATTTGGAAGCAATCCTTCTTAAGCTCTAGAGATTTAATTGCATTCATAATTTCAGTAATGTTAAACTTTAAAAATCTCAAACATATTTCACTTTTGCCTAACAGATATAAAAAATATTCTATCATTCTTTTTTTCTTTCCCAGTAGTGCAGCGTATTTGCATTCTGTCACATTTTGAGAAAAGAGTCTGCAAGTTTCAAAACTTACAGATGATAGCTGTGTGTACAAGATTTTCTGCATTAATCAGTCAGATGTTTATAAAAAGATGGCAATAAATTTCTATGTTGATCCCCATAACAGGAGAAAGAGTGAAATTGAAACATATAAACAATTCTGTATTGGGTAACACTGCTCCTTGTGACTAATTATAAACGACAAAGTGAAACCAGGGGACTTAACATAAGATATCAGCTTTCTCAAATGAAACACTCTTATAACTACCATTATTGGTTATTTATATTGATCTCCAATAGCCCCACTGCAGATGGTGTGTGTTACAAATTATTGTCATAAAAACAACCATTTACTTGGTATTATGGTATATCCACTGATAACCCATTAGTAGGCCTCTCTGTGGGACTGTGGTCAATCAGAGAGAGAGAGAGAGAGAGAGAGAGAGAGAGAGAGAGACTGTTTGCTGAGATGTCAATAAAATAAATTAATCCATCTTATCTTTTCCATTCCAAAACTGATTTTTAAATGTAATGGTTAATAAAAGAATTGAATGTAAGTTGTCCATTGAAACTTAACTGCATCCCTTAAATCTCTGTTATGTAACTGTTGATACATGGTAGCTGGTGCTTGAGACATAACATTTCCTAAACAGAGCTTGTCTAAACTTAATTGATAATAAACATCAACACCTGAAAAGGTAAACACACAGGTGAATATGTAATAGTCCATAACATTTGATTGAAGTACATCAAGTTTGTATCTAGAGGTATGTTGCAAATTGCTTAGTCTATCTCTGATATGATTTGTGGAACAAAGAAATCAAATGCCACAACCTTACCCTCGTAAACGAAGAAGGTGTTATATAGAAGGACCATCAAAGTTCCCATAAAAATTAAGGGTCAATGTTAACTGCATAAATTATTTACAATATGCAAGCAAATACAATCAAAGGTTGACAATGTGATGTAGTTGTAAACATTTTTTTTTCATTTTAGTTTTACACTTGGATATAGTTTGTGTTGTAAATATAGATAAATGTATTTTTAAGTGTTTGATTAAAATTATGTGTATACAAAACTGAAGCACATGAAATATTTTTATCGATAAAGTTTCTCATCCCTGAAGAAGATTTTGAATTTTTGATAAACCTGCATTTTTTTTTAAACACCTGAGCTAGATAAATAAGATGTATATAACTAATTAAAATTTTAACTTAAGTCTATTCTCAGTTTATGGTCTTGGAGCCAGAATGAAATCTGCAACTAAAGACCCTGTGTTAAAAATCCTAGTTTAAAAAATGGCAAATACATATCACATTGTGAAGAAAAGAATCTGATTGTGTACAAGTATGATTCAAATATAAATTCCTACAGATTTATTTTGAAACATGAAAATTTAAAGATTCACCATTCAATGATTCTATCAAAACATGATCACACAAACGATGAAGAATAAAAATATTGATATTAAGGTAAACAATAGACAAATCTAATTAAAACACTTTGTTTAAAAGACATTGCCAGTAAATAGACTGCACAAAAAATAAAAACCCTCTGAAATATTTCATAAAGTGGAACCAGATACCTACATTGAACTAAATTTGAGATGTAGTTCATGTTTTAATCTGTGACAGCTGATGTGTCACATGTGGTTTATCCCAGGTAAAGTAAAGTCAACCACAGGACGTTGCATGTATTTTTTCACTAAAGACAGAATCCAGAGTTTTCTTGCAAAATATGCATGGTAGGATAATATTTGATAAATTTTAACACTTCCTGAAAAATCCAAAAAGCAGCACTTTTTGTCATTAAAAAACCCCCCAAGTAATTCTTTACATGCTCCAAGATAACACACTATAGAAAATCAGGTTAAAATGACCAGTCTGCTAAAATATCCTCCTGAATACCTTTCATTTAGATATTAATGTTGGTTTATTTCCTATCAGACACTTCGACCCACATACACCTGATTTACAATCAATTCCATA
Organism: Ostrea edulis; assembly: GCF_947568905.1. NCBI lineage: Eukaryota > Metazoa > Mollusca > Bivalvia > Ostreida > Ostreidae > Ostrea > Ostrea edulis. Next base: position 61,381,424 of record NC_079164.1, read on the forward strand.
ACTGTCAAGCAAATCTAATTTTGGCTGAGTAAGAACTTCCACAGTTAAGTAACTATGGCAGAAAGAGTTAATCCTCACATTCTTTTATTTTTTTTACTACCTTTCCCATCCAAACCACTAAAGCTTAAGCCCTATCATTAACTCAAAATAAGGCTGGGTAGCTGATTTAATAAATTTTAACCTTTTGAAGCTTTAGATCTTAACACCTTCTATGTCAAGTCATTGGACCAATACTACCACACATGGAAAAACATCCTCGGGACAGGGTCACAATAAATAATCTTTCTTGTGCTGGTTTATTGCTCCCAATGTCACCAAGTGTATTTTTTATTTTTTTTCCCTTCCTCAAGTTTCTGTTTCTCCTCTTTCTAACACTCTTACACACACATGTATATATGTATGCATGGAGAGAAATTAGAAATAGAGAGGAGTGTTGATTTTGTGGATTGTGATCTTATCGTATCATTTGCTTTGGGGGGGGGGGGGGTATTCAAAAGTGGGATTAATAGTAAATACTTATGTAATTATTAACCTACGAATCAAAGTCTCAAAGATCACAAATCGAATCCTTCATCATAATCAAATATACTATAATATACTATATTAAAATAACACACACACAAAGTAATGAATGAAAAATAGACTAAACTAAAGTTAAACCAAGTACATCTACTACAACAACAAAACAAAAAAAATAAAAAATAAAAACACAACCAAAAAAAAACCCATCAGAAAACCATAACAGATGTAAATTAGTTTTTTTAAACAAATGTCACATAAATCATTATTCAAAAAAATCTCCACAAAACATTAAAATCAATTGTCTACGTATCATAAAAATTGCAAATGTACATATACTGTATCATTATACTCCCAAAGTCACTTAAAACATACTTATTTGCATTTGTTTGTAGATGTCTAGCTATGCATCGCTTAATGAAGATAAATGGAAATTTCTTCAGGGCAAGGTGGATAGCTTATTATTATGAAATCATTTTCAACACAAAGCTTACTTGGCAGTTAAGCTGAGTGATTTCTTATACCAGGCAGTACAATTTACATCTAAGTGATAAGTTTGTATAAAACTTAAAAGTCAATGCCATGTATTTATTATGTAGTAACATGTCCCTTAAAATACAAGGGAAAATAATCACAGAGAAATTAAGATACGCCTTAGGAAAGAAACTGTGACAAGTCTTCCATGTCAAAGGGAATATTAGTTACCTTTGATCACCTCACTACACTTTTTAAAAGTTTTTATTTTACCATAATACTCTTAAAAATAGTTTGCAAATTGTTGATTTGCATTCCCTGGTTGTCTACTTTTTGCAAATTATTTTTATTTATCAATACTTTAAATATATGGTGACCATAGTGTCACTATTATTGACATGGTCATAGCATGCAATGTATAGCAAGGACTACTATTGTATTCAGGTAATAAAATAAGTCAATAATTGTACTTTTAAAAAGTGACACTCACCTTCAAGTTTATCCATCAGAATTGTATGAATTCACGGAATAAAACTATGCAATTACATTTCATCCTTCTATTTAGTTTTTACTGTCACATACTCCGTTTGCACACCTTCGTATAAGTTCTAAAACAGCTGGAGATAACGTGACCAGTGAGCGGAGTATATTTACCTCTTTAACACTAATAGCCAATATAAATGAAGGTATCATTTCCCCGGGAAATATATCATCCAATGAAAATTGTCGTTGCCTACTGGGGGAAATGGTGGAGTTGAAACGACGAATTTTCAAAAGTAATCGGAAAAAACAAATATCTATTTCATCAGGCCAACTTTCTTTTCTTTGTGCAATGGTATGTTATTTTTGTGTTCTTTGTACATGTTAGTTCTGATTGCTTTTAACAGAATCTCCTCATTAATGCACGTGTTTTTTCAAAGATGGCGGTTAACAGCAGTTCAAATCAATTTCAATTTGTTATTGTCTTTATAAAGTGCATCCAACAATTCAACTGCATATTTTGCAAAGCAAATCAGCTATATCTCTAGTTTATGCATGATAAAATAGTGTTTATCGTGAACCGATAATCGAGCAAACAAATGTGGAGGTAATGCGAATTTTCTCTGTATGATATAGGTCGAAATGTGTTAACTACCATATATCTAGTACAACTTCATTTATAACGAAAATGTGTGGGTTTTTTTTCTACGTTTTTAAGCTTCAACAAAGTTTAACCATCTAAACGGAAAGGCGACTAGGGTGCAGTGAAACGGACATAGTCAAACCATGAGGCCTGGTACAACACCACACAAAGTTTCCCCATTAAAACCATACATAGGAACTAATTCATCAGCAGTGTTTGGTCAAAGTGATGTTGCCATTGCCGGTGTTTCAAAAGGTGATTTTTCAGATAGAGATGTTCAAAACTTGGGCTGTAATTGAGACTACAAAAAATCTCCCCCATAGATGCCACATCTATGGGGGAGATTTTTTGTAGTCTCAATTACAGCCCAAGTAATTGTTTAGGTATCGATATTTCATTGTATTGATTGAACATTATTATTATTTGATTCCATCAGTAATAACTGTTATTATACTGTATTGGAACTGTTTTAACGTCGGTGCATAAAATGAATATAAAATCAGTAATGCCTACAAATCTTTGAGTGTGGCACCTCATTCTTATTCAAGGTCTCTCATGTCATAATACATTTGCGAATACCAATTTCATTTGAGAACATTTACAGAAACCTGTGCATGCAGTCAAAATGTGGTTGTTTTTGGTGATTTATCAACAATTGTAGATAGATTCAACTTGTTTTGCATTGTGTTTATCATATAAATAGATATATTTCATTGTAGTACAGTATTAGATTTTGGGTAATAAGCTGAAAATGTGTTTTATAGCATCTCAGATTAAAATGTTTGCAATAGGCCCCATAACATTTTTAGCCTGAGACAAGTTATTTCCCTTTTATTTCAATGAATGATGGTCGTTAATGTAATACTGAAATATGATTGAAGGAATGACAAATAACGAGAAAATGTTGAATGTTTTAATTTTTTCTGAGTACTAAATTACTGATTTTGTCTTCAATATTTAGACCTTGTGATGAGAGCTCAAGTAACTGGTTACTTGTTACCAACCCTAATAGATATACATATAAAAATAAACAATGATAGAATGTCATAAAAAAATTAGTATGCTTAAAGATCTTTAGGTGTGGGCTAAACACATAATATTTACATGAAAGTATAGGTACTTACGGTAAATGGGGTAGGGGTGTGCATTTGGTCAAGATTTTTCGATAAGATACAGCTAGGATATGCAATATATCAGATTCATTAATTAGTTTAAAATGGTACAATAAACAAGTGAAGTGATTTTTTTTTATTAATTTATTTTATAACAAAAGTAACATTGAATTGCTGGGGTCCAAAAAAGTTGCAGAAAACTAACATCTAGGAAAGTAATTCTTCATGTAGTACCCAAATTGTAGATAGACACTGCAGGTCATGTATTAGATATTAAAAAACAACAGCTGTAATTATGTTAGATTTTGCTTTTCCGCCAACTGCCAAATTCCATTGGTTTACTTTCATCACACCAAATATAAATTACTTACAAGACAACCGAAATCATGTATTTCAAGATATAAAATCAAATGTAGTTCAACCCATCAGATCTTGGCTCTTTATCACTACCAGCAACTGTAGTTCATGGCTTGATGCCATAGTTGTTATTTTTATCCACCAAGCTCAGAGGAGACGGTTTACTGCCATTATTTTGAGATGTCAGTTTAGATACACCATCAAATTAGTTGTTCCTCTTTATGTTACATTAGTCTCTGAACAAAGATTGCACACTGCTTTCTTATTTTTTATTATTTTTTTTTATCAAAGAAAGCTTTTTCTGTCTGACAATTTTAATGATGGATTAACTGGACACTGATACCAATTTTTAAAATGCTCCGTTTCAAATATGACTTCATATTGTCATAACATTATTGTTAAACAGTTGTATACTGGTACATTTTGATATATTGATTCATCCCTCAAAATGAGAACATTGAAGCAATTTTTTAGAAATTTTTTTGTCTGTTGAAGAAAGGAACAGGGTTCATCATACTCAAATCATTTTACAATTTTCAACAAAATATCATTTACACCTAAGTATTCTTTCCAATTGGAAACAAATATTACTTGTAAATTTGGTAATTTTTTGTTTTAGAAAAGACTGATGACTTACTTTATTGTACTTTAAATTGCTCACACGCATTGAATTGTTTCAGATGGATCAATATGCTGGCTTGTAAGAGAGGCTGTTCTTGAAGTAGTGGATACAAAGTCAAGCCAGTGTCTGTCTTCTTGGAAGTTCGGAGAAATCATCTGTGACCCTCATGCATACATAACCTGTGTTAAGGAGTACCAGTATGGAAGCAATCGTAAACTGTTAGTCGGAGTCTGTTATTCTTCATCCAGTGGTCTGCTGTGTCTTCTTGATGTTCACCTGTCAAAAATTATCAAGACCATAGAGATTCCGCAAAAGGTATTTTATCTTTCAGAATAAGAACTTGCTTTTGGCTCAAAACTGGTCATGTGCAGGGGGATCATTGTATTATAACTTTGTTGTAAGTTTACTTTCAGGTTGAGGAAAATAATTGTGATAGTGTTAACTCGTCACCAGTTGATAACATGTTTAAGATTACACGAGGGAGATAGTTGTAGGATCTGAGTTTTAGGGTTATATCACTCTGCACGAGGGTGCCTGTCAGACATAACCCTACTCAGGCCGACTTGTAATGTCTCCAAACCTAAAACAGATTTCGATGTAAATGAATATATGATTTAAAGAAGAAATAGAACATCATTGTACCAGTCCCTGCCCAATCCGTAGAATATTGAGTTCACTTTAGATATTGAGTTTACTTTAAATATACGGTTTACTTTGAATATTGAGTTTGTGTTGAATATTGAGTTTACTTTAAATATTCATTTTACTTTAGATATTGAGTTTATTGTGCTTGCCATCTAGATTTCATCATTAGACCCAGTTACAAGTATGGGAGGCGATGACGTTCCAGTTTGGGCGCTGAGTGCACACTTGCGACATTTCTATGGCATTGTTGCAGTGGGAACCAATGGTGGCATTGTATATCTTATAGGTAACCATTTTGACGGGATGTTGTTCTTCAATATCTGGACATTGTATATAGAAATAGAGTAGTGGAAAGAGTATATTATCAGGATTATACAACATATCATGGCCTTGTGGCAAGAACCACTATATTCAAGAGTTTTGAGATATTTTATTGTTATAGTACGTACAGTTGTAGTACTCTGGTCAGTGTTGTAGAAAATATTTAGTATGCCAGCTTTTTATAAGTTTATTTTCTCTTTATTGCCATTATATAGCAAACCAATTAATGATTTATTTTTTTTTAAGTTGAAAATTAAAATCAAAGCTGAATTTGTTGTGGAGATTCTGTTAACAAAACTGAAAGATGGCATCTTTAGATTCACTTTTGATGAATACAATAACAATTTATAAAAAACATGTTTGATAGAACAATTTATCATATACATTGTACCAACAATGGGGTGGTACTTCATGAATTCTATGGATTTAAAGTTTTACTTCTGACATGAGTAAGAGCATGTTTCTTTGAAATTTCTTGTGAACAGTTCACACAGTGGATTACCTTTGAAATTTCTTGTGAACAGTTCACACAGTGGATTACCTTTTGCTGACAATTGATAATTATGAATGAAGTCTAATAAACACAATGATCACTGTATAATTATCCATCTACAGAAGGGCTTTCCTTAAACACAAACCATAGGAATCCCTAACATACATCGATGTACTGCTAGCACTTTCTTATGAATGAAAATCTCTTTCAGACATGTGCCTTGATGATGACATGGAATCAGATGAAATAAAACCAAACAAGCTCCAGCTCTTGTCTCCCCGTTCACGTGACACGGAGCAGAGGCGAGTACAGGCCATGTCAAGATCCCAGCACCTCTGTATGGTCTTAGACGGTAAGTAAGGTTTTAATTTGCTGGCCTGTGTACTAGATCATTAAACATCATTTACAAAGACTTTGCCATTAAAGCTTGACTTTGAATTTACATGTATACTGAACACACATTTGTGTTTTGTTGTAAACATGCTTTACAAAATGCCAACTTATGGAAATAAACTTTTCTGTTTTATTGTAATGATGATTTGCAGAAGAAGCACAGGAAAGTGGATACAAGTACAAGAGATGTGATGGAACAGTAATGAAGACATTTAACACAGGTTTAACTTTATTCAGTAATAATAATATGCTTTAGTTAATTAGAAATTAATGAGCAACATTTGACTGATTAGCTCATCACAGATGAGGGCTTAAGTTAGTTTTTCTCTGCAAAGATTTTAGGCATTAATTAGTCTCAAAGTCTTTATGGTAGTAACTTTTCACTATTTCAATTTCTTCTCCATGGCCAATGGGCCAATTTTCACAAAAGGGGGGGGGGTATTTTCTGTAGATTGACAGAGCCAGAAATGATAAAACTGGTAGTGTAGGTTTTCTTTGGGGGGGAGGGGGGTCCGATTATTGTTGGTTTTTTTTTCTCTTCAAATCATAGCCTCTAGGACCAGAATGAATGCAGCCAAGGTAGTACTGTGGGAAATGCAAGATATCTTGAGAACAGCAAAACTACAAGTTCATAAATCTTTTTCTTTTAGAATTGTTTACTTGAATATTAATCTTATACAAAGTGAAGCTGTGATATTTATTTGTTGCAAATATTTAATGGTTGCCACTCATCACAAATCAATCATGTATATAAATCTATTTGCTTTAGATGCAGTACATGTTAGCTGTTTGCAGTACATACAACAGATAGGAAGTCTTTTTGTGGGCTTTAGTTTTGGTAGTTACCAAATCTGGAAACTTCATGTGCCGGTGCTGGAGTAAGTACGATTGTTAGATCACAGCCGTATTGTTGTGATGTATGACTCTAGGTGTGATTATTTGATTAACTCATGTATGCCTTTCAACAGATACAGCAGCAGGTTAGATGTAGATATGGTCCCCATAACACATATAGCTTACCAGGAACCCGAGAATGACCCCAAGAACTTCAGCTATATCTGGATTACAAGAAGCACCGGCGACCATCAGTAAGTGCACGGATTTCATACAATTGAAGTCTGATTCCAAGGGGGAAAAAGGTTTTGCACATTGTCATTGGCATTGCATGCTTGTCATTTTCTATACAAATGTTGTTTTATGAATCACTGTTTACTGCTGTTGTAGAGATGACAGCTTATCCATAATAACATTATACCAACTGGCATTTAACAAGAAGACTTTGTACAGCAACTATGGACCTTTTTATGAGGTGAGCTTATATTGAAATAACCTTCAATGTTAGCAAGAGGTTTTAATGTTATACATGAATTATTGAAAATCAAGTTCAACATTTTGAATATCATGGGAAAAAAATAGGACATGAAATCCATCATTGCTTATACGTGAAGAAAGGGACCAGCAAAATGATTCCAGTTGTTGTTATGTGCATTACAGGATCTGACCTCAGTGAGCTTGAGATTTGACTTTGAACTGGTTGCATCACCCCTGAACCCCAGCCTTAAGCCTTCAGTATCAAGTCGAATCATCTCTTGCTATACCCTACAAGATCCTTGTTACAAGCCACCTTCAAAACTTGATGAAGAGGAATCGTTTGAAGAGAGTAAGACTGCACAGTGATTGGAGACTAGATTTTTTTATAGTAAAATTGCAGTATAAAAGGGTGACATTTCTGTGTATGGCATTTTGTTTTGAGCATGAATTATTGTTTAGGTTTACATGGTCCAGACCTGAGTTTGAGTGTCTTTGTGTGGGAGTGTTCGGATGGATACAAACAGACGTCACACATGGGAATATTTGACATGAATCGGTGGTACCATGCTCAGATGCCTTCCACTGTTAGGTAAATCCAAAGCATATTGTGCCAGCTGCACTGATTGTCTTAATGACTTACAAAGTTTGGAATCTGAGATATTTTGGTGTATACCAGATGTGGGTCACTTTGTGCCGTGGTCCATCTGTCTTGTACTCTGTAACTATAGACACAACATGTGTTCCACAGAGCTCTTATCAGTTCATGGAAATGGGATGATTTTTCAGGGCATCCTCGGGACCTATGGACACGTGTTCTTACTTTTCCTTCCTCAGTCTAGATGAGATAGTTGAACAGTCGGAGCAAGGCTCTGTAATGGTTAGTAAATTATGCAGTGGTGGTTTCATGTGTACATTTATAATGAAGATCACAATATATAATTCACATTCTTGACCTATCTATAAGTTGATCTTCATTGTTGTGTATGACTTCATGATTTTAGGCTGTGTACCTATCTGTGGATAAGCTGAGCCGATTTACCAACACTTCTCTCATGCCCCCAGAGCAACACTTCTACCCATCTGCACTGGCGTTTAGTAAGTCTACATTCAGTAAAATTCACTGTAAAAAAATATTGCATTGTCTTTTATTGTATTTTGCTGAATATAATAACGCATTTATGTTAAATACAGTAAAATTTCATTGCAGACACTGTGTGTGTTCTTGATGAAGGAATAGTGAAAGCTCAGTATCTGGGTACCCAAAGGCAGGTCAGTGTCTCAGATTTGAACTCAGGGTTGCAAATAAGCTCAATAACTTTAGTAGCTACTGAAAGTGCATCATTCAGGAGCCCACACTCAGTTTCAGAACCCGACATAGATGACGAGATTTAAGAATTTTAACAGGTTCTTTATTGATAATTTCTTATACTTTTAAGAAAACATTATATTTTTCATCCATTTTCTTGAAAAACTTCTCAAATATTTACTTTTGTAGTTATGATAATAGTCTTTTCTATCTGAAATCTTTGTTATATGCTCAAGTGAGCTTTTCTGTTTGTCTGTACACATTTTCGACCTCTTCTCTAGAAGAGTTGACAAATTCAACTAAGCTTAGCACAGAGTATCCTTTGGTAAAGGGAATTCAAAATTGTTCTAGTGAAGGGCCATGCCCCTTCCAATGGAACAAACTCAAGAAAGGTAAAAATAGGGTGGGGTCATTTAATAGAAAATATGAAACTTGTGTGAAACCTTCCTGACATAGTGTAGATTCTAAAAGTCCATATTTTTTATTTTCTTTACTGTATCTTAATCTATCAGTAAGTCATTCTAAATAGATAAACTATCAGATATATGACTTATCTTAGTCATGTATGTGAGAAAATAGCAGCTTTGCCACCATTTCCCGTCTCTTCAAGTAGTACTGTACATATATTTTGGTGACGTTAAAAGAAAAGGCATTGCAGAGAATAATTAAAAATATCCATTAAAGAGAAAGTGAGTTTCAGGTGGCGTGACAATCAGAATTTACGGTTGACAACGGTATGATCTGTACCTTGTATCAGAAATTCAGCGCTATACTCACTCTCGCTTACCGGTAAAACAATTTACAGAATTGACAGCATCCATACACATTGTTTTCAAGTTATTGAATAAAAACTGATTTGTTACGCTTTTAACACGTTTTACTTTTTTGAACTGAAATAAAACATTGTGCATTTGAATCAAATACACATATCAACATTTTGTCTTAGTTATGTCCCTTGCCCACCATTTTGCCGTGAAAAGATCTTATTTCCCCATGTTGACCTATGTAATTTTCAGGTCTATAACTTTGACATTTGTTATTTTTACATCAATTACAGTCAACTACAAAATACAATAATACCTCAGGGTGGGACAATCCTTAGAATTGTGTGCAAACTTGACAATTAGCTATAATGCAAAGTAGTATTATAAATGTCTTACATTTGTGAAGAAGGAAAACTTGTTTCTTTGGCTGACTTTGCAAAGGGGGATAATTAAAATTACTGGTTGATAGGTGTATTGGAATTTTAAAAAATTCAGACAACAAAGTTTTTCACTCAGACAAGTGGAAGTTTGATGTCTATCCCTGAATATGCAAACATCTTCACGTTGTGCAGATTGCAGTTTATGCAAATCATGGCTCTTGAGGGCAGGACCACAATAGGGGGTAGAATTTAATCTTCAGAGCAGCAGGACTAGGTTCATATGTGAGATTCCTCAGCTAGTGCAGATTCAAGTTTGTTCAAATCAATGCCTTAGGGTAGGTTTGGGTCGCAATACAGATTCAAAGTTTTATGTGGGAATATATAGGTATAAAATTTGAAAATCATTCTCAAGATCAACATGACCATGATTAGTATGTAATTATCCTCAGGTTGTGCAGATTTAAGTTTGTTTGAATCATTGTCCAAGGAGGAAGGGTAGGGCCACAATGGGGATAAATTTTTTTACATGGAATATGTTTTTAAAAATCTTTTGAAGAACCACAGGCTATGATTGGTCATAATAATATGCAAGCACTCCAATGTAGTGCAGATCCATATTTCATCAAACCATGGCCCCTGAGGCTAGGGTGGGTCTAAGATAGGGATTCAAAGATTTACATGAGAATATGAAGAAAATTTTGAAGAAATCTGTACAAGAGTAGCAAGGTGACACTGAAATCTGTTTTTTTTGGGGGAGGGGGGGGGCTTAAATTGAGGATCAAATTTTTACAATTCATGAATATAGGGGGGGGGGGGGTAAATTCCTCTCTAGAGCAGTAGAACAGCAAACATT
>NC_079164.1:61397096-61427096 GCF_947568905.1 Ostrea edulis
TGATGGGATGGTAGAACAGATGGGAGAGAAGATAAGGGACCTCTGGTACAGAGAGGGGGGAAGCGGTCTGTACCCGCCCTGTAGTCTGCACGTAAGTTTTATCACTGAGATGTTGTGTGTTTATGTCACTTCAAGCTACAAGTCAAAGGAAAAGATGAAAATCATTAAAATCGTTTATTTGTTTGGGGGGGGGGGGGGGGTGATAATTTACATCTCCACTTAGAAAAAGACAATTCTTTTACCACAAAATGGAGTTACAACGAACATGCTATTTTCTCTCGATGTACAAAAGTTTTACATATTTGGAAATATGTGTTTCAACAGTGTATCAGGATTTGTAATCTGGGTGTTTTCTTCTGTAGGCTTTGTTGAGTATTTATCTGTTGGATGACATTTCTCTGATTGACAAGCATTCCCTGGTTCTGTATGGTCTCCTGGACATGGTGTCTGTGGCAAATCCTGATGCCCATGAAAAGGTCAGTCAGTGCTCAGCTGTTGAGAGGAAGCAGCAATGCCATAATCTGAGGAAAGACTCAATTTAGAATTTTTTTTTTTAAATTTTGTTTAGCACAGACAAACTGAAAATTTTATTTGTTTATGAAAATTATCTCAAAAGTTAGCTGGATTCGAAATTTAGACTTGCATGTAAGTTTATTTTCAGTTTATGGTCTTGAATGGCATCTTCAATATTTGTTCTTCATATTTCAGTCACATATTTGATTGGGGAAAGTCTTTCTTGTTTTAGTTGGCATCGAAAGTCCAGAAGTTTTCTAGAAAATTTGGGATTCCGTTTACTGTTGTGAGACAGGTCCAAGGATTCTGGCTTCTGGATCACAAGGATTTTGAGGTGATTAATGTAGATATACTTTAATCAGAAATTATAATGTCTGAGTGTCACTATCTCACCCAGTTCATGAAATTCTTTGCTTAAGGAATATACTTAGTGTAAGAGATGAAATGTGAAATAATTTCACCTGCAATGTATTTCTCATTGATAGGAGTCTATTTCCTTGATTCTTGACCCCCTGGTGTCTCTCGACTTTGGCCATTGGCAGCATCAGCGTATAGTCAAGTCCCTGTTGTATCAAGGACAGAGTAAAATAGCTGCCAGGTACCTCCAAACTGTCCAACCTGCCTTGTCCACTCCGGAGGAGGTGAAACTAAAGCTGACAGTGCTGCTGGCTAGTGGGTAAGTGTTTTCAATGGTAATTTTTCTCATACCACATCATTACTTCAATCCTGTGTTGTGTCATGTCAGATTCTTCATGTTTCTTCCCAAGTGAAATATTTATTTATTTTCCCTATTTATCAAAATGTGGGATAACCATTGTGTTATAGCTTCACTGCAGTTGATATAATTGTTGCAAATTTCATGGACTATCGCTTTCTATCTAGTGAATGTAGGTCTGATGTGGATTAACTTTCATGTTGTACCTATGAAACATGTAAAGAAAACTAACTTACACCATTAACAAAAATTTATTACCCAGACCTAAATGATTTCCTATGATAAAAAAAAAACCAAATCTCTGTTTTGAGCAGTTGCTGTTTTAGAAAAACAGCAGAATCAATTTTATGTTCTTAATTTGATCAAATATTTATCCACTGTAGGCTTATAAAGTTTAATAGAAACTTAAAAAGTTATAGGGATGGGACATGTAAATTTGCTTGTGTATTTTATATACATGTAAAAAGTTATTGTAATTAATATTCAAATACTGGTGTGTCATTAAGTCTGCTTTCTGCAGGTTGACAGCTGAAGCACTGGAATACCAAAGATCTTGTCAGGACCAACACAATGCCCAAGATTTACTGCAACACATATACCAGGCATGTCAACAGAGTAAGGATACCTTGTTAATCATTTATTGGGCAATGGAATTTATGTTTGTAATTATGTTAGTATGCAATGGAATTATGTTCATACTAATTTTAGGAAAAATCTGGGTTGTTTTTGTTTTTCTTCACATTATGCAGTCTATGCGAAAGTTTTTTAGACCACACAGGACATTCGGTCCTGTGTAATCAATGAACACACCGGACCGAACCAAATTTTGTCAGACCGAAAAACCTAATGTAAAAAAGTGAAACACGTGAAAATGCAAAACCAAGGGAATCTTATTTATTATACTAGTAATACTATACCAGGGATCCCTCCCGTATAATACTTTAGACAATCCATGCGGTTTTAATCACATTCATTTACGTATTTGGATTTGTGTGCTATTTTTTACTTATAACAAACATTTAAATGACTCCGCATCAAAATAGTAAAGCTCAAAACCGGACACTGAGACATCGGACATTCCGGTCCGGTGTAAAAAAAAAAATGATGCGTCGGACCTGAGGCACTGCACATCGGTCAGGTCCGACGGTCCGATGTCTTTCGCATAGACTGATTATGACACTTCTGATGTTGGAATACAGTGCATGTTGCACCTGTAAACATTACATGGAATATAATACTTGTTTTCTTCACCCTTGGTGTTTGTGGTAAGCTCTCATTTGTTTTTAAAAAGCTAAGACAGTGGATCAGCTGCTGCAGTTGCCAATGACCAGACTGGAGGAAGAAAACCTGGTCCAGTTTCTGACCGCCAGTGGTGACCAATATTGTCAGGAGATCCTTATCCTACATTATTTACAGAGAGCTTGTTATGTGGAGGCCATCAGGCTCAATGAGAAACTCAAACAGACTGTCATGGTAAACTCCCAGGCTTTGGTCATGTTAGAAATAGTTAGGTTCCACATGCACAATTGCCGAGTTTTCGGGGAAAATAATTGCCAAGAAATGACGATTTTATTTTGAAGCATAGGGCAATAATAAAACTTTTAGTTTCCCAATATTGAAAGGTATAGAACAAATAGTTTCAGCTTTTCCAAAGAAACTGAACTGTAGGATTAGAATTAATTTTGTAGACTGATGCAAGTGCAAAAGCCAGAGAAAGAGCATCTGCTAGGAATGCTATTGTGGATGGTTTCATGTCAGTGTTGACTGGTGTTCAAAGGAAACTGGTTTGGGAGAGTTACCATTGTCAAAAGAAACCTTCAGTGTCGAGAAGAGAAGGTAGTGTAAATGTGTACTTAATTGACTGAATTTTGTAAATATAATGCTTCTTTAAGATTAATCGTGTTTAAATTACTGTAAATTGAGAGTGCATTTCTCAAGATTAGGCCAGTTCAACTTAATTGATAGATTATCATCCCTGCCTGCCCCCCAAAAATTGGCCCGCCCTGATTTTTTTTATTTTGCGAAACTTGAGATTTCCGGAATATTTTCATGTCCCACTCCAGTATTTACGCTTCTTGTTTACATTTCCGGTATAGCAACGTGAAAAGCCACGTGAAGAAAATAGATCTATATGGTTTTCTTAATTTCTTGCGTTCTTACAGGCGTAAATCTAGAAGAAGTTAGGTATATTTCTGTTTGAAATTAAAGCTTAACCTGGAATTCGTGTGTGAAAATAGCATACTATTAGATTGATTTTCACCTGGCATTAAATGATGCGCATCTGTTGAAAAAAAAAATCGTTTGTCTTTCTTATTTCTCTCAGAAAATAAAAATTAAAAAATAAAATCCTCCCACCCGCCCCATACTTTTTGCCGACCCTGGATGATAATCTACTAATTAAGTTGAATTGGCCTTACAAACTCGAAAATATTTCTCAAAGTACTTGTATTTGTTTGCCCAATATTTGACAATAGCTCTCAAATTTCAATTTACAATGCCAATCTCATATAAATAAAGTCTGGAGAATTTCCAGAATTGATTACATTAGTTCATAATGACCATATTTTACTCAGTGAAGCACCCCCTGCCACTGTCCACCAAGGTCACCAAGAGAAACTACAACATGCAGTCACGGTCCTCTCTGTATGCGGATGTGATGAGTCATGTGGATGAAATGGAAAATGACCAACAAATGGAAAACTCTGAAGGGTAGGAATTCATTCTAATTACAGAGTATGAATATCCGCAACATGTTAATTTGGAAATTGGCATCTTTTAATTCACTTTGTTGGTGATTGGATTTTTCCAAGAAATTAATTGTACATTGAATATTGTAATAATGTGATTGACGTACATGTACTTTGACAATGTCAGGCAAAATACATGTTCCTATATTTGGATGTTCGAAATTTATATCGCTGTAAATAGTACACCTGTAACAACAGAAGAAATTTCAGCTCCATGGAATTAAAAAAACAACTTACAATTTTGTCCAGTATTTGTAGAAAAGTCAAATTCATGTTTTGTAGAACTCCTGAGAGAATATCTAGAGGGCCTGTTTTTGGAACTCCTCTTACGCCTAGAATGAATGAGACATTGTAAGTGATTATCTATACTTTATGATGACTCTATAAATTAGACATTGTAAGTGATTATCTGTGATGACAATACTGTACTTTGTGGAAACTCTTTAAATGAGACATCGTTATTGTCAATACTTTGTAAGAACTCTTTGAAAGATATCAATTTAGGAGATAATTATGTCTCCCCTCTCTCAGAGGGAGACATATTGTTTTTGTACTTTCTGTCTGTCAGTGTGCCCATCTGTCTGTCACAAAATCTTGTGAACACTTCTCCTATATGGCTTATTGGATAGACTTGAAACTTTGTACAATGTTTCATTGCCATTTGTAGATGTGCATATTGGTGGGATACAATTATTTTCCTAAAAGTAGTTGTGGAGGATGTAAAATATCTTGTGAACACTTCTCTTATATGGCTTATCCGATAGATTTGAAACTTTGTACAATACTTCATTGCCATTTGCAGATGTGCATATTGCCGGGAGAGGAGGATCCAATTATTTTCCTAAAAGTTATAGTGGATCTAAGAGGGATGGAGGATGTTAAAATAACTTATGAAAGCTTCTCCTCCCATATGGCTTATCCGATATACATGTACTTGAAATTTTGTACAATACCTCAATTCCATTTGCAGATGTGCATATTGTAGGGACAGGAGGATCCAATTGTTATCCTTAAAGTTATAGTGGATCTGAGGGGTGGAGGGTGTAAAATACTTTGTGAACACTTCTCCTATGTGGCTTATCGGAGTTCATGATGTCTATGTTCCAGCTCATGCTTTCTCCTCCACACCATGCAGTACATTAAGGCGAGGAGGTTTCATTTGGAGCTCTTCCAATTAGGGGAACTGGGAAGACATTTGTTTTTCATAAAAACAATCTCTAGTTTTATTTGTTTTAATTTTCTGTTAAAATTTATATTTTTCCTTAAAGAAATTCCCAACCAGTGGTTTATCCTGAAATGAATGCCACATCCTGGCAGAATACTAGTCAAAATTTAAATGCCAGCAGTCTAACTCCCATCAGGTGAGAAGAAAACGCACACTGTATTTTGTGATTGATCGTAAGCTTCCAATGGTTATCTACGGTTTATGTTAGTAACAATGTGTCTGTAAATTTTACAGATCTAAAATGAAAGTTCAAGGTGCCTCTGCATTAAGACTGCTACAAACCCCCAAAGTGGATCGAAAGACTCCAAGGGGATTAAGTCGCTCAGCATCTACTGCCACTCCACAGTCAATCCTCAAAGTCCGCAACCTGATAAACAGCACTGCTCAATTAGACTCATCAAATACAAGCAACAAAGGTATGGTAAATGTGTGGCATGAAACACATGGGTTTTCTTCAGTAGTTGAAAGCCTCGTATGTGTTTGCAATGTTGGTACAGAATTCATCTTTAGAAAGGAGATGAAATATCTAATAGAGTGAATCTGAAAGACTCTTTGCTTTGCTTGTAGAACTCTCAACAGTCCAGCGTGCTTCAGAATTCAGCGTTGATGAGAATGTCATGGCTGTGTCTCCCAGACCTAATAAGTCTGCTACTCCAAAAGTTGCACTCTCAGTGAGTACAGGACCTGGTCATGGAACACCGAAGAAACTGAGGTTTGTCATGGATGAAAAACCTGAGGAACTGGAAGCTCCGACATTTGAAAGAGACTCTCCTGTACCCTCACCAAAAAAGCTACGCTTCTCAGACAGTGGTGCTAAAACATCATCTATGAAAACTTCTGAATCACCCTCCAGTCGAAAGTCTGCTCTGGCTAGATCTCCAATTAGGCCTGTGAAAAACCGCAGTCCAACACCTGAAAGGTTCGTGTTTTTGTACATATTAGACGTTCATTCTCCAATGTCTGTTGTGTTGATGATCTGGCATGAAGACAAATTGAATAATGTGCATTAGCTCTATATTTAGTTGTGCTTTTTTGTCATTTTGATATCCAATTTCCTAAAACTCCCCAAGCTTGTTTGTCAAGTTAGAATAGTCATGGAAGTTTTCTTAAATGTAATTGGTCATGTAGGCTTTGTTATGTCAAAAATGCTAATGTTTTAAAGTGATGTTTGATTTCATTGGAGGTTGTTTTCAAATGAACCACTACTTATTTTTTTGTGAAACATCAATATGATATACTCATTACTTAACATATGAAAATTATATCATATTTTATTTTGCAGTATTTCCATGTCTCCTAAAAACCGATCTAAACTTGATAAGGTAAATCGCTCTCCAAGAGTCGAGGATGAAACCATGAGTAACAAAATCCAAGAAGAGCAAGGTACTCTTTCAACTGTTGCAAAATACCTGTAATGTCAATATCACTGATAAAACATGATATAAAATTAATTTTAGGAAATTTTCAAGTACTGACCAAATATTGTTTACATTTCAGAAATGGAAAATGAAGGCTCTTTCCATCCACCTGCTGTGACATATCATAGTGAAATCAGTGCAATTAGGTCATCGCCAAAGGAAATGGAAACGGCTTCCTCGAATCCTGGGGGGATGTCCTCTACCATTCCTCTGACAAACTTTTCCAAAGGCAGATTCACTCAGCTGAAAAACTCCCCACATAAAGCTAGTCCAAACAAACTTAGCATAAGCTCTGTTTGCAAGTCTCCAACAGTGAAACTTTCACAGGAGAGAACTGCATTGTTCAGTGAGACAGAAACTGTAAAAGCTTCAGAAGAAGAGGTCAGCACTACCACAGAGGACAAGGAACCCATTGAGATTGACCTCACTGTGGATGAGGACATGGAGGAAGATGAAATACCAGTCATTTCCACTAAAGAAGTTGATGGCACAATTGCAGAACTTAAAGACAGAACTCTCGTGTCTGCAGCAGACAGCTCTGTGGACAACATACCCACTTATGCTTTTGCTCTTCCAACAAATACAGAGGATGTGCTTTTAAAGGAGAAGAGACCTTTTCAACGATTACGATCAAATCATCAGTTTACCTTTTCACCACCAGTACCAGTGGAATCATCTGGACAAAAAGATGAAGGTACTGGCTTTGACTTCAGTAAGACAGCTGAAGCTGACAGTACATCTGAAATGAAGATTGATAATGATCAAGTGTTCTCTTCTATAAATGGAAAGTTAGATAGTTCACCAGATGAAGAAGTAATTAAAAATATGGAATCCAGGTCACGGAGAGGAAACCTTAGATCTCAAAAGTTTAAATTCAGTTTGAAATCACCACCCTCAGAACAAAAACTTCATGGAAAGAAAGCATCTGTGTCTTCTAGAGGAATCGATGGATCTTTCCTGGATACATCAGGTAGGACCATTGAAAAAGAACTAGCCCCAAAATCCAGATCAAAAAGGTCACAAAGAACACCATCTTGGAAGTTTGCAAAGAAATTGGAGTCCTCAACAGGACAAGAAAACATGGAGAGGACAGTTTCCTCAGGTGTTCCAGACTCTGAGGCTCAGTCTGAAAATGAAAAACTGGATAGTGGTGATGGAGAACAAAACAAGTCAAGAAGAGGAAGGTCTAGGAAGCACACAGTGTCAGTAATTCAGACTAGGTCTTCAGACAAACAATCCAAATCAACAAATACATCTCCATTAGAGAGAAAGTCTTTTAAAGGATCGAAGTCAAAATCTCCAAGTGCATCACCTTCCCAGAAGTCAACAAGTACATCTCCATCAGAAAGAAAATCTAGAAAAGAATTTAAATCCAAATCTCCAAGTGCATCATCACCTTCCCAGAAGTCAACAAGTACATCTCCATCAGAGAGAAAATCTAGAAAAGGATCTAAGTCAAAATCCCCAAGTGCATCACCTTCACAGCAAGCTGCTGAAACTCGCTCCAGGTCTAGTTCAAAATCACAAGAAAAGGTTGTGAGCAAAAGCAATGTGATATCCTCAAGACATTCCAACAGGCAGATGTCTGAATATGTGTCACAAGATACATCTCCAAGTTCTGTAGTGGACAGACCTGTTCGGCAATCAGCTAGGAGAGGAGGTTCAAAGTCAAAATCTCCAGCAGTAGAAGAAGTTTTTGCCACTCCAACCAGACATTCCACACGACTTAGAAATAGGAAATCGCTTTCACCCACACAAGATACCAGTATGTTAGGAACCTCTATTAGATCAACAAGGGCAAGGGTTTGGAAGGTAGACTCTTCTTCCAGAGAAAGAAGTGAATCTCCATCAAAATCAAAAACAAGCTACAATGATGAGATAAGGACCAGGTCTCAGGCAGAGGAAGTGAGTAATTTTGTACATGTATTTAGATTATTGTACATAGTGTAATAAACAATCTATTTCATTAATGTATTTCATTAATTTTCAGGTATCAAAGACGACAATAGTATTAACCCCTACTCCGAGCAGAAGAGGAAGAAGAAAACAACTGGATAGTGAGTCCTCAGAGCTCGAAGTTCAACAGAAGGGTACTCCAAGTAGAAGAACAAGGAGAAAGGATGAGAAGCAACATGTTGATCCCCAGGAGACAACCAAAGTTGAGAATAGCGGAACAGGAACACCTAGTAGGAAAGGAAGAAAGCAGACAGGTGTTGAAAATCAGGTGCAGGAATCTGAAGCAGATATAACAGAAAAGAAGCATGTCTCTAACAGACATGGAAAGATGAAGCAGATAGAAGCAGAGGAACAAGAAAGGGAACCTGAAACTAATGAACTGCAAGCCACCCCAAGCAGACGTCATAGGAAAAAACAAAGTGTAGGGGAAGAACAGGATAAGGAGTCTGAAATGGAGATGACAGAAGCACCGGTTACCCCAAGCAGACGAGGTAGGAGGAAGCAGACAGCAACTGATGAAAGTATTCAAGAATCAAAGGATGATGCAGTTGTCACTCCAAGCAGAAGCACCAGGAAGAAGGTTCAAGTGACACAAGAGCAGGAAATCACACTAGTCAAGACCACTCCCAGTAGAAAAGGAAGAAGAAAACAGCCCCAGGTAGAGTCTGACCAGACAGTAGAGGATGAAGTAAAGACCCAGGAGAAAACTGAAAGTAGATCAGAGGAAGGAAAGATGGAGAATCCAGCAGTGGAGACTTCAGATGAGATTGATGAAAGTGAACATACGTGTATGTTTTGTTTTAATTTCTTGATTCTGATATACATTATACAGGCTATTTCTTTTATCTTTTTCATGTCTATATTGAGCAAGATTTTATTTTCAAATATCCAAGTATGATTCGTATCTTGCCTTGTATAAAAGACTGAATGTGACTTTTTTATGCGAGTTGCTCATTGCTTCCCACCTCTACTACTTGATGACTTGTGGTTGGGTAATAGAATATGCATGGCCAGGCTGCTCATTGAATCGATGTTAAAGATACATATCATCTGTGGTGTTTTCAAAGTTATCTTTTAAGATTAAAGTATGTTAAATTCTTGTCAATTGAAACTGTATTTGTAATTTGTACCGTCATTCTCATTCATTTGAGCAGTTTTGTATAGGTTATCTTGAGCAAATTTGTAAAAAACTGTTTCCATAATTGTAATATCGAAGACATTAATATAATTTATTTTATTTTTTTATTTCAGCTAAGACTGGTGATGAGAAAATGTTAGAAGAGGAGAATAAAAGTATGTAATTTGCATACTAAAAACTGCGTGCTAAGATCTTGCTTGATATTTAAAACTGCGTGCTAATATCTTACTCTTTTTTTTTTTTACAAAGATACATTTCATATGGATATCTTAATTTTCAGATAACAATGCGACTTCCCTATCCTTTGAATTTGCTGAGCCGGTTGATTTTGAGATCGACGATGGTAAGATTTGATATGATTTTAAGTATGCTAACAATCTAATTTGGCATGAATTCACATGTTAAAACTATATGAAGAACAAAAGTATTTGAATAAATTGAGAAGTGGGTTGGATACACTAAATGAATTGAGATCTTTTATTGAAAATAAAGAAAGTTTATATCAAACTATTTGACTTCAGAAAGTATGGGCCACATGCATCAAAAATCAACCACATATTTATTGTATTTTGGTGTGTGTAATACCATATAGCAGGTTTTTTCCGCGGGGTGATAAATTTGGCTTATTTTAGCGGTTAGATAGCTTTCCGCCAAAATTTCACTCGCCAAATATGCATTCAATTGCGGCTTCAGTATTTGAAAAGAGAAAACTCTTCCCTGTCCACCAAAATTTATCCTGCTAAAATCATTAGCATACCTTTCAGCCAGCAAATCGCCAAATTTTAGACCCGCGGAATAAACCCACTATACAGTATATACACAGGGGACACTCAATGAAGTTCAAGGGACCTTGATAAAATTTCGAGAAATCAAGAGTTCTCGAGATCGAAATTCGGAAATTGAAGGTCCAACCATATGGTTCAGATTTTACAGTAACCAGAAATGTTTACCAACAAGATCATATTGTTTTGACAAGTTTTCCTACAAATTTGTCAGGTAGTGAATTTGATTTCAAAATAAAGAACCTTATTTTGCATTAATTAAAAGATTTCAAAGTTTATGTATTTATTTGTTCTTTAATTATGCTTAGATAAGCATACAAAACTAAGTTCCAATAAAGCTTTACTGTCGCTAACTAAACAGAGCACAATGTAATGTTGCTTTACACAAAGCAAAAATTCTAACAAATCAGTAAAACGATGTTTAAGAGTAACTTTACACAAAATACAAACTCGAGAAATTCAATAGTTTGTAGATCTCTAAATCAATGTCTAAAACTTACTCTCTCATTGTCAAGTCAAAACAAAATTATATATTTTATTCATATAGTCGGATTATATACAAATTTAATCATCTCAAGACCCTGTTGTAAGGTGTAAACTGACCAATTAGCCAATTATATACTAAGTGTCCACCTCCACACAGAAGCATGGGTGATGTTTTACCTATGTAAACACCTAATTACCACAACCACACTATCCTCTGGAATTCAACAAAATCCAGGTAAGGTCCAAGCGAAATTGCCACCACTTCGAGAGATCGAGAGTGAAAAACAATGAAATATGTTTTACGGGACCCAACTTCACTTCGAGAGATCAAACGTTCAAGAGATCGATAGTAAATTTGCTTAGTTATATAAAGAAAAAATCAAGACCATGATTTCACCTCGAGAGATGGAGAACTTTGAGAGATCAAAGTTCGAGCCATCGAGAGTCACCTGTAAATAATTGAATGAAAATAGGTTTTAAAGAATAATTTTCTTATTGATATTTTTGTACATTTTGATAATGGACCAAAAGTGTTTCATTTTGTACATGTAGATTCCAAAAAGGAGTTAGAAGCCAGTTTTGAGGCTGCCAATTCCTTTTTATTCTCTCCACCGCTGACAAGAGGCTTAAGCAAACGACTAAGTATGGACCCCAATGATCGCACTAGTCTATCCAGTCGTCTCAGCCTGGAACCAGATAATCGTAGTAGGCCTTCACAGAAAAGACTGAACCAACAGGATCATGAGATCATTCCTCCAATTCTTCTACCTTCAGTTAATGTTTCACCAAGGCCTCCTATTCACGAGGAGCCGTCCTTAACAAGGAGAATGTCACTAAGAGGTTCCAGGAGTCAAACTCCAGAGGTTCAGAAGAAATCAACATTGCCAAGACGAGGGGCGTCTGAACCTCCGGACAATCCATCTGTGGCCAAAATTAGGAAAAGGGGAAGGAAAAAGTAAGACAATTTCTCTTTGTTATTGAATTATGATATTATTGCTGAATTGAATTTGAGAAATCATGGGGTTTTTTTTTCATTTGATGCTTTACCAACTGAAGTAATTGATTTCTCACCCTTTGGTGGGTTTTTTTTTTAGCACACATAGATTCAAAACATATATGTTTACATTGTTGAACTACTGTAAATCTTATATTTCTGGGTTGTCTAATGTTTGCAGTGTTGAACTACTGTAAATCTGTTATATTTTGTGAGACATTTCTGGGTTATTTTATGTTTACAGTGTTGAACTACTGTAAATCTGTTATATTTTGTGAGACATTTCTGGGTTATCTTATGTTTACAGTGTTGAACTACTGTAAATCTGTTATATTTTGTGTGATTTATTTCTGGGTTATCTTATGTTTACAGTGTTGAACTACTGTAAATCTGTTATATTTTGTGTGATTTATTTCTGGGTTATCTAATGTTTACAGTGTTGAACTACTGTAAATCTGTTATATTTTGTGAGACTTATTTCTGGGTTATCTTATGTTTACAGTGTTGAAGCACCTTTGAGCGTACATAGTGTATGAAAAGGGTGCTATATAAATATGGTATTATTAAATCTGTTATATTTCTGGGTTGTCTAATGTTTACAGTGTTGAACTACTGTAAATCTGTTATATTTTGTGAGACATATTTCTGGGTTATCTAATGTTTACAGTGTTGAACCTCTGTAAATCTGTTATATTTTGTGAGACATATTTCTGGGTTATCTAATGTTTACAGTGTTGAACCTCTGTAAATCTGTTATATTTTGTGAGACATATTTCTGGGTTATCTAATGTTTACAGTGTTGAACTACTGTAAATCTGTTATATTTTGTGAGATTTTTTTATTTCCATTTTCCTGCTGTGTTAGATTCATAATTTTTGCCAATGATCACAAAGTTTGTATTTTTAAAAACTTTCTTTTATTACCCTTTTTGATTTCGAAGTCACATGGTCAAACTAATTGAGACATAATGAAATATTGTCTGCTCCATATTTTGAGAAACCTTAGCTGGATAGACTTCAAAATTAGTACACTAGTACTCACTAAAGAGTAAATGACTTCTATTGATTTTGAGGTTGAACTACTTTAGACTTAAAAAAAATATCTTGTGGAAACCTTTGCTTGATGAGGCATGTACATGTATAAAAAGATGAGCCTTAGTGATTTTGAGGTCACAAGATCAAAGGTCAGGAGTCAAACTATTCCAGACAAGGAATATCATGAGAACCCTATGCTTAATATACATCAAACTTTGTATACATGTGATATTCAGGAAGTAGGTACAGTAATTCATTTTGAGATCTTAAGGTCAGTGGTCAAACTGCACATAGGAAAATATTGTCATTTTGAGATGAACTTGGTACACTGGTACTCCCTAAGGAGTAGATGACCCTAGTGATTTTGAAGTCACAAGATCAAACTACCTTGGGAAATTGTGACATCATGCGTGTATTTCCTGAAGTAAACTACCTTCTAACTTCTGTAAAGCTTATGATTTTCAAGGGTAAAGAATGATAACAAACTGATCTCTTTTCAGATATGATGTTAAAATCGGGGTTCACAGCACAATATAATTATGATTTATATACATATTACACAATGTCATTGAAGTTCACATGAAAAAATATACATGAGCCAAAAATAAATCAGAATATTGTAATTGTTTGTGTTAAAAAACTTTTTAAAAAACATTGTATCAAACTATTCCTTCTCTGGAGAAAATTAAGCCTTGTCCACATCTGGAAGCAATAGATTTGTGTATGAAATTTACAGACAATCCTGGTGTATGTGATAAAAAATTTAACAGTAGTGGAATCTGTAGAGGACATTGTGCTTTGCTCGCACATGTGCTAGCACATCTAGTTACAACATGACTTTATAAATTTGGATGTGTACATCCCAACATCTTATTTATCAAACGTGATTGTCTTTTGCTAGGAGAGAACTATCTCCAGTTGATGCTGTGAGCCTTATACCTGTGATTCCGGAGGAAGAACCTCGACAGACCCGAAGTTCAAGAACCAGACAGAGCGCCTCTGAGGAACCAAACTCCACTCAGCACTATAATCGTCGTGAGAGAAAAAAGGCTTACAAACTTTGGTAGATAATTCTACTAAGAAGATATCTGGACTGTGATCAATATTCTCTTACAAGAAAATACTTGATTCCTTTTATATTTTTAATTAATAATCAGAATTTTGGTATAACTTTGGGTGAAAATTGTTTTTGGATTGAATGCAGTGCTTAAATACAGTAAATGCCAAACAGAAACTAAAGAAATAAAATTCAATGTTCATTTATTGATATTATGTGCATATGTGTTTGTAATACTGCAGTTGTTGATGTTTTGCTAGGGATGATTTGAACAAGAGATATGTTTCTTTGCAGAGCAAAATGTATGGCTTAAGACAAGTTGATGCGATGTGGAAGTAATATTTGTTGTACTTTTTCATGAATAAAGAAATTAATACAATGTACTTTTTATGGGGGAAAATAAACACTCTAGTTTTTGTGATAAGTGTAGGTTATTTGTATGAAGACGAATCGTGTACACAAATGTCCAATGAACATTCCAATATTTAGTGTTTTTCTTTGCTGTAGTGTCTCTGAATTCATGACAGGTCCATAATTTGGGCAAATATGTTTAGGGTATGGTAGAAATAACATCCTTTTTCTACAATTTCCTTAGCAGTAACTGTGATAAAGTTTTAGCTTATCTCAGCCAAGGGCTTGGAACGTGTAGCTCATTGGATAATTTGAAGAAGAGAAAATTCATTCTGAGAATATTTACCTAAACCTCCAATTATTACATTTTCCATTGTAATTAATCACCTCGCATACACCTAACAAACTAGAAAGTGATTCCTTATTTTTATGCTCCCCAAACATTTCGGGGGGATCACTTAGTCACCGTCATGTCTGTTCATCCGAGCTCACATCTTCTAAACCTTTCATCAGAAATTAGTATAATTGATCACAAATGGTCCTTGAGACAAGGACTTTTGGACCAAGGTCATTTTGGAAAGGTTTGGGTTGCTCAAAGCATATTCCTTCTATCAGTAAAATGTTTTTTATTTCAACAGTTTTGAACAGGTATTGATCATATATCCATATAAAAGTAATAGGGAAATGACTTTCAAACAAAGGTCACTCTAGGTCATCACTCAACATAAACCTAATATATAAAAAAGAAACCATTTCAACAGTTGTTGATCATTGTGCGAGTCATTCGTCATATGAAGTAGTTCATTGGTTAGATGCATCCATCAATTTTACTGATATTTTATATTTGAAATGAATTTGATATATCAATATATATGTATCAGTTAGAGATATCTGGGTATTTTGTAGTTCCTGAACTTTTTTTTTTTTTTTTTAAAATGGTCTCGTGTATGAATTCTGTAGATGAGATAATGGAAGATATGTGGCTCCAGAGAATTGAGCCGGCGATGCGCTAAATCAAGTGACCCGGCTGCATTACAGAAATGAAAATGTTGACCTACTGCATAAACATTATTTGGCATAGAAATAACCAACACATATACATTTAGATATGATTATGTAGGGAAATGTCCCCCAGTTTGTTTACAGGCCAATTAACACCAATATCCCCCGAAAATATGGACAATAGAGCATGTTTCAGGATAATAAATATTGAATATATGATTACTTGAGAAGACAGACTTAAAACTCGAGATAAAAACATCATTTGGTTTATTTGATTTGATACATATAGAATATCACACTCTAATGTTGATCTCGAACCTGGGATTGGCCCCAAGAGTTGATCTCGGCCCGAGCCCATAGGGGCAATCCCAGGTCTGAGATCAACATTAGAGTGTGATATTGTTTATATCATATACCTAAAACATAACAAGTTGATAAAAAAAAAATTTAAATGTTGGAGGGGGGGGGGGGTATTGACCCCAAACATAAATACATAGTATACTGTACAAATGGCAACGATATTTGACTATTTCATTCCTTCAGTGAATTTACTTTAAAGGTTACGTTTCCAGACAGACTTAAAACTCGAGATAAAAACATCATTTGGTTTATTTGATTTGATATATTAAGGTATCAGTGATTGATTTAAAGACGACGTACATTAAACTACGTGTAAAGCCTGCAATAATTGAATTATAATGATGACATCTGTTAAAATATGGCATGCAACACTAGTAGTTGAATGGTTAAGGATACTAGTATATTCAATTCAGTGTATGGTATTATTTCATTAATATAAAGAATAATCTTTATTATACCCCCCGCAACAAGTTGTGGGAGGGGGGGTATACTGGAATCGGGTTGTCCGTCTGTCTGTCCGTCCGTCCGTCTGTAGACGCAATGGTTTCCGGACTCTAAAGCATTATCCTTTCCACCTACCGTCACCATATCATATATATGGACTACCCATGGGATGAAGATGTTCCCTATCGATTTTGGGGTCCAAAGGTCAAGCGCACTGGACATCGAAGTAGCAATATGGTTTCCGGGCTCTAAAGCGTTATACTTTCCACCTACAGTCACCATATCATACATATGGACTACCCATGGGATGAAGATATTCCCTATCGATTTTGGGGTCAAAAGGTCAAGTGCACTGGACATCGAAGTAGCAATATGGTTCGGTTTGTCATGCCATTTGTTTTTTACACTCAGAAAAGAGGTAGTTTATACCTATTACCAACACCCTTTGGGAGATTGGGGTAAGCGCGGGGGGGGGGGGGGGGGGGGGGGGTATTCTTAGTGAGCATTGCTCACAGTACCTCTTGTTTTGAATTAAAGATGATGCATTTAATTTGCTTCGGTTTAAATTCCTTTGAAGATGCATCTTGTTAAAAAAAATGATCCCTGGTAAGCTAGTTGAATTCAGTAGTTGAACGACTGATAAAGGAAGTTACCTGTTCAGAGATATTGATAAGATTGCCACCAACCACGTGTGGGTATTGTAGGAATGTTTGGTTGGGGGATATAGCCACTCGCATATCTTTTATTATATGAAGATAACAAATTTATTTGATGCGCGCTTCAATTCAATTGAAGAGAACGATGATGTAATTAATGCGCGTGTCAGTTGAATTGATGCGTGCAATAATTCAAATGATGCGCGCAATAATTGAATTCTTGACCGCATCAATTCAGTTAATGCGCGCGGAATGACTGAGACGGATGATATAGATCTCTTTTAAAAAAAACAATTAAAGATGCTTTCGTTTATTTGAGTTTGTTAATTTGGAGCTCCACAGATGACTTACTAAATACCATAGCCAGCAAAATCCAGGCGAAGCACATGGGGGGTAAGCCTCTATTGATGATTTGGGGAGAGGATTAAGCCTCTATTGATGATTTGGGGAGAGGATTAAGCCTCTATTGATGATTTGGGGAGAGGATTAAGCCTCTATTGATGATTTGGGGAGAGGATTAAGCCTCTATTGATGATTTGGGGAGAGGATTTTACTATATAAAACCGGCACAACAACAACCCCCCACCAGTTCAATGACGTTTACGTTGCTTTCTAGGAAATACAAATCGCTGTAAATTCTTTAAAAACGGAATTTCACATGGTATTGCCAGTGAGCTTAATGTCATACAATCGTGTCATCTGTTCTAGTAATTTCTACTTCGGAAGTGCATCACTTTTAGAAAAATTATAGCAATTGATGCGAGACGGAAAATTTCCCAACTTCGTCCCGGATTAGCGATCATTTCTTTAGAGCTCTACACGTGCTCCTTTCCCCTTTTGCTGTAGGAGGAAGCGCTGGGAGAAAACATTTGCGGGGAACTAAAGATGAACGCAAATTAGACCAATTAGGAAAAATCAAAACTCTTGAAAGATGAGAATGAAATTGTCGGTTTTGTTTTCGGAGTGTAGTCGAATTTCCTTGTCTTTCGCAATTCCCTCTGTATTGCAAATTCCTTTATAGCCAAGTAATTAAAAAGACTCTTTATCACCAATGTTACTTTGAATTTATATATAAAATTACACCATAAAAAAAATAACAATTATGTAGTTGCAACCCTCCCCATTTCGTTGAATATTTTTAAAAACTTGTGTTGTTTTCTTTTTTACCATTTTAGGGTTTTCAATTATTCCGGGGGGGGGGGGGGGGGGGGAAGATACACACTTTGGTCGCAGCCTGCCCGGTGAACATTTTCTGGATAAGCAACTGTACCACATTACATGCAGGATAAGCAAGCAAAAATATAACATGTGTATGTTTATATTGTTTTTCAGGTTTATATAACCATTTCGTTCCATTACCAACTTTCAAAATGTATATAACGCGATTTACATTCCCAAGGTTTTTGCCTTTTATATCTCTATAAATTATACTTGCATGTGTATAGCCTTTTTCTCATGCACGAAATTAATTCAGATAAACGTAGCACATATATTTTAACCGCTGGGAATTTCAACAGAAGATAAAGTAGAATCATCGTCGGATACCCACGGCTGACCTCGTCTTCTACTCATCACATCGTCGGATACCCACGGCTGACCTCGTCTTCTACTCATCGTCAGATACCCACGGCTGACCTCGTCTTCTACTCATCGTCAGATACCCACGGCTGACCTCGTCTTCTACTCATCGTCAGATACCCACGGCTGACCTCGTCTTCTACTCATCACATCGTCGGATACCCACGGCTGACCTCGTCTTCTACTCATCTCATCGTCGGATACCCACGGCTGATCTCGTCTTCTACTCATCACATCGTCGGATACCCACGGCTGACCTCGTCTTCTACTCATCTCATCGTCGGATACCCACGGCTGATCTCGTCTTCTACTCATCACATCGTCGGATACCCACGGCTGACCTCGTCTTCTACTTATCTCATCATCGGATACCCACGGCTGACCTCGTCTTCTACTCATCACATCGTCGGATACCCACGGCTGACCTCGTCTTCTACTCATCACATCGTCGGATACCCACGGCTGACCTCGTCAACTACTCATCATATCTTTAAAGAAGCACTAACGAACTTTAACCGGCATACCTTGTACTTTTAGAAATTGAAATTTATTTCTAAAATTTTATAAAACTAGTATATACAAACATGAATATTCAAATACTATCCTCCTCCTTTCTCTCTCTCTCTCTCTCTCTCTCTCTCTCTCTCTCTCTCTCTCTCTCCATTTTCAGTGAAAGAAAATCAAAGTTTTTAATTCAAAATGAAGTACACTGTACATGTAGTACTACTTTTCTAATACATGGTAAATCATGGTCTCTTGTTTATAGAAAAAATAATAAACGATAAAAGAAGCAATCACTTTTCCAACTCTCTGAGAAATAACTGAAGATGTTTGATGTATTCTTACTTCTATTTCGTTTTAAAAATTACAGAAAATAGTAAAATTGACGTACATAGGAGACATATTTCAAGCCTTATGAAATCCAGTCCAGTCTGAGCTTTTTGGGACTTTGCCAGAGCTGGACCCTCTGAAAGCCTTAATTAAGGCTGCCCCCGACCCCCTGTCTGATAAAGTGGCGCCCCCTAATTTCAATTCCTGAACCCGCCCCTTGTATATCTTTATTCTCGATAGAATTTGTAACTAGCCTTTTCGCTCAATTTTTACACCGATTTAGCTATGAAAATTTGAAAAACGGCTGTTTTACAATTAGATTAGCTACATACATGTATCATAAAACGATAAATAAAAATCAAGAACGGAAACTCGGGTTTTCAAGAATAGATATCATTGTTTATTCATTTGTTTGACGCATGAAATGAACATTTTCTCGTCTTCTTTACGACAACTATTAGTCTTAATAGTCATCGTAAAATAATCGTCTGGAAGCCAGAAATTTAATGGACACTTTGAATAATTTCTAATCGTTCTGTTGAATATTTGGCATGAAGAGATCCTTTAGGGCTTTCATAGATACGAACACAGACAACAAACAAAAACATCTCTTAAATGCTTTACTGAGACCATTTGCAGACTTTGTATTGGTTTTCGTATTCTCAATACATAAAAAAAGATAATGATTTTATTGAACATTTATTTTGGTCATTTTCACCCAACAGTAAATTAAATGCGATTTTAGATAGAACCCTTAACTATATGCCCAATTTCCCCTTCACAACAAACTTTCAAGCCCTATAACAAATCAAATATTCATATGAATACTTTATGTCTTACGAAAATTTATCAATAACTATGGGGCGTTCGTGAACAAACCCTTCACCCTAGTTTTTTAAAAAGCTTATCTGAGGTGAAAGCTCGTGTGATATGGGTGCTGCTTTAGTATTTAGTGCTTTTTTTTATTATTATTATTATTCTAATGGTCTTTAATTCAATTCAAGAATTTTATTTTCATAAAATGAAAAATTAGAATGGTTGATTTTAAAGCATTTACTGTCATTACAAATAACACTAAGAATGTGCTTTGTGAGTGAAAAGCAGGGCAAGAAAGGGGTGAAAGTGCATGCTCTTCTTTCAGAGAATATCTGATTTCTTAAACGTCACCGAATTATTACGTCACAATGTACAGTACGTCATAAAGTGTACGACGTAACACACTCTCCCTTGCGACTAAACATAAACATACTGTGCGCTTGCTTGGAGGCGATACATTAGATAAGAGTAAAACGAATGGAAAAGCAAAAGAAGATGATTTCTGGACAAGTTTTCCGTTCTATGGCAGACGACAAGGATTCGAAAAATGATTTTGTACCCTATGAGCAGGTTGAGGACACCATCTCGAAAATTGTAGTTTTAAAAGCTGCAAATGCAAATGTTTCTTCATTCCTGCCGTCATGGGCTGACGATGAATACTTCATGCAGTTACACAAACCAAAGAAAATAAAGAAGAGAAATGTGTTTGAGACAAGCATGCAAACTGGAGAGGCAGTGCTGGAGAAAGAGTCACAAGACAAGACAACTGTTGAGAGCTCTCTGAACGCAGAAAACGGACAAATCAAACATTCTGTTCCCGAGATCAGTGACGAAGAACTTGGTATAAAAACAGAGGATGTTGCAGCATATAGCCTGAGCATTGTCGAAAAGGCATGTGCAATAGTTCTCCAGGATATAACAGCCCAGAAACTACATCAGGATGACGGCAGTGTAATGATAGAAACAAAACATGTGAACACTTCAGATGAGAGTCAGGAAATGAAAAATGAGTGTCTACAGAAACTTGTTGAATTACAAGAATTAAAACAGAAAACCCAGCCGGTCAAAAGTGAACTGGTCAAACCTGGGGAGCTTGCGGCATTAGAAACAGGAAAAATACCAAAGTTTATTCCCCGAAAGCTGTTTCTATCCAGTATAGAAAGCTTTAAACTTGCACCCGATACCCAGGATTCCACCAAAAACGAAGAATCGAAGACCAAGCCCATGAAACCAAGGCCTTTACGGTATAGTTTCCTCTACACCACGGGACTTTCTCCTGTGGAAGAACCCCGTGTGGTGAGACCGCGGAGAAGATGGAGGGATCGCATTCTCAGCTTTTTGGGATTTAAAAGATAGACATTCTGAAAATTATGACGATGGAAAATTGATTTTAAAGGATTTTTTGGCAAAGTATTATGTATGTTCATGGTGTTCTTAAATGGATTAAATTTGTTTTCCATCTGTTATACCTCTTGATTGTCCTCATACTGGGAAGCATTATGACATCAGCACATTCATCTAAATTTAGTTAACAAATGGTGTATTCGAGGCGTGCACAAAACAAAACTTTCCAAGTATTTATTTAATCATCTTCGCTAACCAAGGGTTTACACGATCAGTTCCGCTTTGTAGAGAAGCGGAGCGGATCGTAACCCCTTGGCTAGCGAAGATGTTAATGAATATAAAATTGGAGAAGACGCATACGTTTCTGCGGGAGAGGTGTGTCTTCTAATTGATAAAGAATAACGTTTTTTAATTATCTCTTTCTTTTTATTTTTTTCATTTTTTTGGACAAGAATTATTATGACCATGATAAAAGAAACCATGGTATATGTAAAATTTCGACAATAATTTTAAATATCGAGACTTTTGCACTATATATTCCGCATAGTGAGGCATTCTATAATTAGAAGACAGAAAATGAGGGGTGTGCCAATCTGTACGTAAACGGATTTCACGAGAACTGATGTCAAACTTGATCATTACATTGAGTATCGTAAAATTTTGTTAAGATTTTCGTCATATGTTAGCGTTGGGGAAAGGGGGAGGGGGTTACAGCCGTATTCAATGATTATTTCTGTCCAAGTTGTAATACAATGAATCCCGAGAATTTTAGAAGTAATCTTTAAAAAAAAAAAAAAACCCAGACACCATAGACACCTGGAAAGCTCATGTGATGATATAAATATAATCAGGCACGTTGCATCTCGCATCGTTTATTGTAAGGGGGGGGGGGGGGGGCAGCCGGATTGTCTGAAAATTCTCATCTTGAAAATTTAGAAATGAAATCAAACCTTTAAATCCTAAGTTTTTGGGGTAAGGGGATAATTGTTGATCATTTATTTCAATTCATCGGTTAATCTGATGATTATATTTCCACTACACTACTACTATTTACAAAAGTAGACGGTCCCTACTTATGAGGACACCCCCCCCCCCCCCCCCCCCCCCCGCTATTTGTGGTGAAAAGTATGTATATACATATTAGTATCTTACAAAGCTTAGAAAACGTAAAAACTTACTATTCAGAATGTGTGATGGGGTAATTGTTTGGGAAAATCGCATATTTTGATTTTGAATGTTTACTTCTACATATAAAACAATTTCATTGGGTCTGAGAGAGAGAGAGAGAGAGAGAGAGAGAGAGAGATTGATCATGTTCACCCACCTGCTATAAGACCTGGACTTTGCAGATGGATAAACCATTCCAACAAACTGGGCTTAAAACAGCAGTACCAAGAAGACCAAAGTAATGACAATCAAAGAGAACCTGTCAAATTGAATAGAGGGCCTCTAGAGGAAGTAGATGATTTTACCAATGTAATTAAAATCAGACCTCTTAGCTCCGCGCCGTATACTCTGCACAAGAAGCGTTTTGTGAGCGTATCTTAGAATCTGATTTTAATTAGATTGATGATTTCACCTACCTGGGAAGTACTAGTATTCTTAGTAAAGATAATGGATCTGGGAACGACATAATGGCAAGGCTCAGTATTTAGCACGCTCAGCATTTAATCAACTCCGTGCCATCTGGAAGTTAAATAACTACAGCCTGAGGACCAAACTCCAACCTTACAACAGTAATGTCAAATCAGTCCTCCAGTATGAGTCCGAATTCTGGCGTGTTATTAACAGAGATATGAGGAAAGTAGAGGCATTTAACAACAACTGCCTTAGGCAAATAAACTGTTATCTTCTGGCCAAATAAGATCAGTAACAAGGACCTGTACCAGAAATGCAAAGTAAGAACATTGCATTAGAAATTAAGCAAAGAAGATTCAAGAATGAGATGGTTTGGACATGTAATGAGAATGCCTCAGATCTGACTATTCAGAACGACTTATGATCGGTGGGGAAATAAGATATTTTGGATAAATTATTGGTCCTGTATAAAAAATAATTTCATTCTAAAAGGGCGGGGTTTATGTACATAAGATATATACAAGCTATCCACACTTCAGGCTGAAACGTGTACGTTCCTTTTCTTTTGAAAGGGAAGAGGAGCGTACGTTTCAGCCTTGGCTTGCGACGATGCAGGTGCCTGTGCTGGACACTACCTGGAAAGAGAAAAGATGTAGACCACGCATCACCTGGCGAACTGTAACATCGGGTTCGATCGCCGATGGCCAGTTAGCTCATTTGGTAGAGCACCTGACTAGAGAATTAGGATAGGGAGTCCGGTCTGGCCCGTTGCATTTCCTCCCTTCCGGTTACATTTGGTGTTGTTGACTACCCCTGGACTTGCAGGTGATTTCAGTCCTGTCATGGGCAATATGGATGGCTATTCACATTTTGCTTCACAAGGACGTGTGGAAAAGTGTTGCAAAACAAGTATATTTTACTATCCCGTCTGCAACCCGGTGCTATTCCAAAACGAAAGTCAACTAGTGACGTATATTTCTACGCATTTCCGGTATGGAACATAACTGCGTCGCATTTAACCCACTCTGATGTTCGTGTCTGTATTAATTTTGAGCCATAACCTCTTGAATAGCCAGTAGCGCAAAGTGGATCCTAGGAATTACATCAGATTTGAGTAATATTGTCGGTAGGCCTAGAAATCTATTAGTAAAGTTAATTCTAAGCAATATTATTATGTCGACCGTCGGTGGTGTTGTGTGACTCTCAGTCTCACTTTTAAAAATATACATAGCATAGAAACCTAAGTAACCTGCCTTCAAATCATGTTCAGTTCTTTATTCCTGTTCAATGTTGGCTTATTCAGTGCTATATATTTCGTAAACCCAATAGGAAAATCCTCAAAACCTTGTTACAGGTGTGTCAGTTCAACTTTAATCCGAGATTCCTCTGACTCATAGCACAGGAGTCGGCAATTTTATCAATCAAGTAGAACTATATGAGCTCAGTGGTAGTTTTGATGCCCATTTCTCTTATATTTCTACTTTATTGATAAAACTTCTGACTCCTGTGCTCTTAGCGCATTAGCCCCGCTTGTACCAGTGAAGACACAGGAAAGGTCTATAGAAATTCAGGCTATATATGCATCAAATCTAATGTCATAACTTTGTCAAATATATATTATAATGATATAGAAATTATTACACAAAATATATTTCCTATTTGAGATTTTGAAGCTCAGTATGAGTAACTATCATTTGGACCATAGTGGAGAGAACTTACTTACCTTTCTCTTACCCAGGTTGTGTTAAAGACATAATATCAATGAATTATACAAATTCAATGCATTTTGACAATTTGAAAGTAATTGTATTATCAATTTATGTAAATCTGTTAAACTGTTGGAAAAAGTCATTAGTCCCAACCAAACTTCCGCCAGAGTTCGTTTGCTTACAAACCAAACTCTTCCATTTAGGCATTATGGGATAGTGATTTCTTAGACCGCGTATACTGTGTGTTGTCACTGTAGAATGACGAAAAAACTTAACGTCAAACGTGAACAACTTTCAAAACAAGAACATAAACATTAAGTTCATTAATTTACACAATAATTTGAACAGTCTCCCTACTTTTTAATGATCTTTTGATCATTTTATGTTTAAAATAAAATCCATACTTTTATATTAATGCTCTTAATGTCAATATCTTCAAACTTTTAACTACGAACTACTTCATTAGTGTTATTTGCCTGTGTGATAATCGCCGACTCACAATATACAAATCTATAATTCCAATGTTATTTATTGCAATTGTTTTGATTGGACAAAAATAAAGCTGAACAAGAGTTTACACATCAGTAAATCCGAAAACGCGATGTATTCATACACGCCTGAAACAAATAACATAGTGCGGGGAAACTATTCAAATTTTTGCAATTGTTAATAAAGTGAATGAATTGGAATTGTAAGAATCAAACATTCTTTTTGAAGAATTTATCGATGTGTAAACTCCAGACATTTTACTCACAAACTTAACATAAAAGTGCTTTGCACACTTATTCAGTTTGTGAGTAAAATGTCCGGAGTTTACACATTGATAAATTCTTCAAAAAGAATGTTTAATCGTATAGTATATTGTACTGTGTCACATAGCAGAGGTCTATTGGTAAGTGAAGTAATGAGGCCTCGACGGGGAGTTTGAGTCCCAACTAATTAACAATATTATTATCCTTCAGAATAATACAGTCAATTTCATTGGTCGAGGGCTGGTCACGTGGAGAGTGACAATTCGTTATGTCTCCCTCACGTGCAGGTGACAACTGTGTTGTCTCCCTTCAGAAGATAACTTCTAATGGCACAAGCGAGAAAGCTCTATCAAAAAATAATTGAAAATATGCAGGATCGTAAATCATAAACTTCAGCGTCAACATTAACAGTCACAAATAACAATCGAGAAGAAATATATTTCCATTCTAATGCAATTTTGCATTTCACTTGATGTTTACGTTTTTGTGTTGAAATACGTTACGAAATGTTTACGTTTGACGTTATGTTTTTGCGTCATTCTACTGTGATGTCACAATTGAAATCTTTCTCAAACCTCAATGTTTTGCTTTTGTTAACATATATATCTAATAAATGTATGACATTGAGTGTAAAACAAAATAATGTATGTAGTTGAGGGTAACATTGATTTCACCCCTTGAAAACTATTGAAAAATTATCAGAATTTCTGCAGAGAAAGTTATTACGAATATGTTGATGTTTTAAATAAAAAAAGATACATGGTACAAGTCAATAAATGTGTGATAGTTTTTTAACGTTCATATTCTTCAGGATAATAAAACTATTATGGACTGTTTAGCAGGGAGACATCACAAATTATCAGGTCTTAGTAGGGTTATCACCCTCGGGTGCATAGGTGCCCTCGGGTGATAAACCTACTGAGACCTGATAATTTGTGATGTCTCCCTGCTAAACAGTCCATAATTGTATAATAACATTGATAAATTTTATGTATTGTCAAATTACATTAGTCTCAATTAATGCTATACCACTAAAGAAAATTTAAGGGACCTTTTCCAACAGTTTAATCAAAATTATTCCAGAATCCAATTATATACTGTTCATAACAAGTTCCATGTAATTGAATTCAGAAGAATATTTTCTCAATCTCAATTCATTTAAAAACTTTACAAGAAGACTATAACATTGTATAAAGCATATGTTGTCCAATATCTGAGGGTTTTATCTAGATTGATATTTAAAGGAAATTTATGTAGGATAAAGAGTAGATTTGATTTCTGATTTTATTTTTGTATATATGCAAGTATTGTGACCTGTTATTTGTAAAAATGTTGGTATGTTACTTTGTCCTCAAAGAAGTGTTTGTAAAAAATGATTAAATAATGAAGATATACTAATATTTGTAAGAAGATCGAAAATATACTGGTATTAGTAATGATGTCAAATCTGAAGAAAAATTAATTCAACTGATACAAATTAATTTTGAGAACTCTAAACATCATTATACTTTCAGGAATTCTCTATTTCAGACGATGTGATATTGGTGATCCTGCCAGTTGATCATGTGATTAGTAGTTAGGAAATGGAACAACAAGAATGTGATAACTCAGGTAAGAGCTCTGTCATTTCA
Source organism: Ostrea edulis (assembly GCF_947568905.1). Classification (NCBI taxonomy): domain Eukaryota; kingdom Metazoa; phylum Mollusca; class Bivalvia; order Ostreida; family Ostreidae; genus Ostrea; species Ostrea edulis. The sequence goes on from NC_079164.1 coordinate 61,424,214, forward strand.
GGGCACTGCCTAGTGTCAAGGGGAACTTACTCATGTGCACTAAGGCAAGAAAAAGGTGGTCAGGCTGATAAGTATATAGATGGAACTCTTAAGGGAGCATGAAAACAATTTGAGCTGAAAATTTTCAAATTTTATTTTTCCATTTTTATTGTTTACAATGTATAACTAAAGTATTTCTAATGGTCAACCATAATTTGAATATCAGTTTTTGAGCATTCACAATTCTTTGTTATGTAAACAAGGTTTGTGCCATGTTTTTGTTTACTTGTATTTTGCTTCATAGAAAATAGTATGTTTCTATCAAAATGAGATGTGTTAAACAAGTTAGAAACTGTTTAATAGTGTTCAGAATTAAATTGAAAAAATCTAATTTTAACGAACTTTTACTAGTATATTTACCTTCTGTAAATAAAAACATGGCACATGCCTTTTTACATAATAAAGAACTGGGAGTGCTGTATCTCACTTGTAACTCGACAACTGGCATTCAAATTTTTGCTGACCATTAGAAATACCTTAGTTAAGCATTCTAAACATTATTTTTTAGCTCAAATCTTGTCCATGTCCCTTGAAGAAAGTTTTCACAATTACCAATAACATTTCAGGTCCTTTAGAAGGATAATTTTATTCAACAGGTGGCTCAGTGGTTAAAACATTTACTTTGTGACTGGGGAAGTTGTAGGCTTGATCCCTGCTGGAACCTTGGCTATGTAAAATCTAAGATGTAAAAAATATTTAGTGACTGCTTTTCCAAAGGCTTGACATTTATGATTGGGAGTTGAAGGTCCTTCAGATTAGACCTTATAAATTGAGGTCCTCTGACCTCTGTCTTAGCAGACATTAACACTATAAAGAACCTTGACTGTTGTAACCCTGAACACCATACATAAGTTTAACTTTGCGCTGGATAATCACTCTTTGAAATAATAGATAGTACAAAAGACAGAAAAGTCTAATTCAGGGAATTTATGTCCCTTAATTAAGGACAGAACTAGTGAGTAGAATACCTAAAACAAATGCAGATGGCAAGAGAGAGAGAGAGAGAGAGAGAGAGAGAGAGAGAGAGAGCAATTACAAATGGTAAACCAACTTAACCCCCCCCCCCCCCCCCCTACAAATTCACACATCCACTCATTGAAACCTGATCTAAAATATTTAAAAAAAAAAAGAATTAATTAAGTCAGAAATGTTACTGTTGTTTAGCATCAATCATCATGGTTTTCAATGAAAGATTGTAAATGAAAATAATTCCCATGCTGACTAAAACTTGAACATTGAAACATTGAAAAAGTAGGGCTACTTATGGTTTGTTGGGTTTTGTTAATTCTTTCGTTAATTTCGTACAGAATTTTTCATTCACTTCTTCATTAATGTGATTATATTGTCATTTGGCGTGTTTAAAAAATAACAAAGGTAGCACATCATAACATTTTACTATTATTACAAAGAATTTCACACATGAAGACAATTAAAAATAAATATGAATTTTAATTTTTTATTTTTTACTTTAAAAGTGAAGTACGAAAACAGATGATAATTTTTACAAAATCAAAATTTAGAAACAAAGAAATTTAACAAAAACAATACACACAAAGGTTGATCTGAGTCATAGAGAAATTTACTCTCAGCAAAGTCTAATGACAGACTGGGGGACAGTTTTGTAGATCCAGCATAGATGATTTGTTGGGTGTTACATTATTTTTTAAAACCTTCATTACATGTGCTTTTAATTTGTGGCATGAGTTATATTCATAAATTTACACTTTGAGTAAAATTCAGCAAATTCATAATGTTTACATAGCATTAATTGCCCATGTTGTTTCATTAAAAAGAACACAAATAAATGATAACATAATTAGTATTTAGGCAATTGCACAACAGGTTTCTTTGTAATTATTTGTACATAGAGGACTTTTGATTTTGGAAAACATTGTTTTGAAATTCATTTATGTCAAAATTTCACTTAGATCTGAAGATGGATGTAATGCACATTTCCTATTAAATACATGAATACTTTTTATTTCTGATTTCATTTTTAGACCAGTCAATACCAGAATCATCAGCATCCCAGCATGGAGCAAGGGTTGATTTAACAACAAGCGAAAATGAAAGAAAACATTTGAAAAAAGAGACCACATCGGAAACACTCCCTCAGAGAAACAGTGTGAGTGAATCCAGGCCTGTTGTAGCTGACAAAGCCAATATGGAAGAAAAAGTTCCAGATTTGATCAACATTGTATCAGAAATAGTGGATCCTAACTTAGAAATTTCAACAGATCCCTTATATGATGGTGTGATAAATGAAATAGCCAAAAAACCTGAAAATAGAGACAGAATGACTTTCTGCATAGAAAAATCCGAAGAGACTGTGTTGCCTACCTCAGTTCCAGGAGTAGAAGTTCTGATTGAGCATCCAGTGTGTGCATTTGCACGTCCAGTTAACATGGAATTTGTCTTAGTGGAGGAAAAAGATGTATTGTCTGAACTAGCTAAGGAAGCCAAGCTTATGGCGAATGACTCAAAGGAAAATTCATCACAAGAGAAAGATTCTGAAACAGTGTCAAACAGAGGAAATGAAGTAGATCAAGGGCAAAAGGTGGTATCAGATGGAGGAGGTAAAGGAACTGCAAATGCTGAAAAAAGCACAGATGAAGGCATCTCTCCTGTTGTGGAGCAAGTGGTGAGAAGAAGTCAGAGGGTGTACAATTCTTTAGTAGGGCCCAGGAATGCTGTAAAAGTTGTGGCACCACTTCCTCTGTATCGAAGAAGCGCTCGCATTGCAGACACTTCACTGGTGCAAAGTGGAAAGAAAGGTAATGATATTCCAAAGCAAGTAACATCACTTAAAACTAAAAGGTATCCATTGAAAAGAAGCAGAAAATG